>NC_047174.1:13068210-13315922 GCF_009819705.1 Hippoglossus hippoglossus
CTGCAATTTTAAAAAATATGCTGATGTCCACTAATCCCCTCGACCAGGCAATGAATGTCCAATCATAGCTTAGCAACTGAAGCCAGGCACTGCAGGCCTGATACGCTTTGGGTTTCTCCACATGTGGCGTCTGATGTCAGACACAGCTGTTTATAGCCAAAACAACTTGCTCAGACAAATCTTCGTCATTGGTCGTACCGTGCGTGGCTTGTAAAGACGGTGATTCCTCCCTGTTATTAAACTCTGCCGTGATCCCAAACACAAAAAAGGCTAATTCTCTGTTGTTCCATTGCAGGCCAGAGAAGTAAAAACTTACATTTCTTGCATTGTCCTTCTGGGTTTTTAAATATCTTGTGACATATCAGTAATCTGCTCTGCGATGCTTTTTTGAGACAAATTGACACAAATTGAAACATTTTTAGTTTGTCTGGTTCCAGAAGCAACAAAACCAATTTCTGATGATTGTGGTTAATTTCTGAAACAGGTTTGGACCAGGAGGATGATCTGACACCAATTTAACACATTTATCCAAAGGTAAAAATCTCAACAGTTCATCACTATCACTTTTCATTACTCTACATATGAAAATGGTGTAGTTCTTAAAAACACTGTACAAAGCCTTATTTACTTCAAATTCAGCATCAAGCAACCTACACTTCCCTCTGATAGAGAGACAGACAGGTAGATTCCAAATTGGTGACCTGCTATTATCAGTACACATTTGCAAGACCAAACACTTTTATATAATTGGTGCTTTAATGCCAATTTCAAACCTGTTACTCAATCACAATTATTTAAAGTTACCAATGTCCTCAAATAGTGCGTTTATCTTCATTTCATTTACTTTACCCTTCTTCAGATTGTTTCTCAAATGCTTCTCGTAGTTTTACGAGGTGAGTATGACATAAACATCCTGCTAGTACCTTCAAACAGGCTTCAGCTGCACAGTGAAGGTGGTAAATCTCCCTGTAACTGAAATGTCAGCAGATGTAAACAGCAGCATACATTTTACTGAAATGTAATAATTATTTTACTTTTGGAGTCCACAATATCTAATCATCATGAAGCATTACTTTGGTGAACTGCACAATCCCAAAACAAATATTCAGGCTATATCTATAATTTGTATTAAATTAAACCCAGTTTGAAATAAACAAATGGAAAATGTGACGCTTGCATTCAATTTTTCTTAATTTACATCTGCTACATCTACATGCTTTTCCTAATTGTTTACGCGAGTGACCTGAATACTTACATTTATACCTGGTGCTTACAGCCCACATCAGGATTAATGTACAGTATAATTATAATAAATCCTTAAGGTTGTACCTGAATTCTGTCTGTCAGGGCAGATTAGATCATTCAATACAAATATTTGACGATATTGTCCTTTTAATCGAGTGATGCTTTATTGAACTGCCAACTTTTGCCCGTCTCCATTTCAGCAACACTTCAAGGTTTTGGCAAAGACGGTTGGATTTCTACATAAAAATCCTCCAAGCGGAACCTTCCAAGGAGATTTTCAGTTAACTTTACAGGTGGTCAGTTAAACCAGACGGCTGTAAAAAGAGGGCTTTTGTGTGATAGAGCTGCTTTCATTGACCTTCCAGCAGTTGATAGAAATTGGAGGCTCTAAAATAGAACATTTAAAGTAATTCTTTCACCCACTGACAGTGTATCTTGGCTCCTGTTTCTCCTCTGCCAATCAGTGTCTCAACGCTGTGCTCGGAAGCTGTCAGAGCAATTGATTCAGCTCTCCTCTAAACTTATTTGCCTTAGGGCCACCTTTTCCTGTCCTTTCACTCCATTTTCCTCTTTCATTAACCTAATCGCTCACAGTCTGATTTCCCTCCGCCTTTTCCCATTCGCTAGTCCTCTGGCCCATCCCAGGGGGGAGCATTGTGAAGGTGAGTCAGCCGATTAGCGTCCGGCTGATGTACTGTCCTCTCCCAGATACGACCTCCATTGTGTCCCGTTGCACCAGCCCACCGTGCGGCAGGGCGGCCGGTCACAGAGAGGTTGGCTGGTGCTTTGGACGGAGGTGGATGTGTAGTCGGCTGTGAAGCAGTCGGTTCTGATGTAACCTGTGGTTTTAAAGCCCTCCACAAGAGAGAGAGGGAATCGAATATGAGCTATTCTGGAAAATCGGAGCTGAGCTGAGGTGCATTGCAAACACAAATACTACAAACACAAATAAAGACATTTCTTCCCCACAATGCTTCTTTTCCTGGGACCATAAAAATCTTTTACTCTCTTTGTGTGTCAATTTATTTGTGATCTATCAACAGTAACACCCAACACAATATAGAAACTGAAGCAGCTACATAGAACTCATCCATTATTCATCCAGGCAGGAGCACAGATAGACCCATAGTGCTACTCAAGCCCCTGCCCCTTTTGACCTCTGACTAAATCAGAGCCCTTTTTGACAATCCCCTTTTTGACAATCCCAGCTGACATTGGGCGAGAGGTGGGGTACACCCTGGTCAGGTCACTTGTGCATCACAGGGCAACGTGTACCGACAAAACACCATTAACACTCTCACCTACAGTCAATGTAGAGTCTTCAACTATAGCCTTACCCCATCTGCATGCTTATGGACTGCGGGAGGACGCTGCAGTACCCAGAGAAAACAGACACGAGGAGAACATGCAAACTCCACAAAGAAAGACCTCGGTAAAGCAGGGAATCGAACTTTGAACCAAGTTGCTGTGAGGTGGAAGAGCTATTTATACTGTAAAAAAAAGGCCTGTTTATGACTCGCACGTTAATGACTTGATTTATAGCCTTTCCTGACCCAATCTGAGCAGGTCGGATCAACCAGGGCCGGTGAATCACAAAACAAACCACACCTATGACTTGTCAGCAGCCTGAGGCGCTCATGGTGCCAAACTTTTCTGTTTTTAGCTCTGGTTGGCAGAAATACACAGACTTATTTATCTACAGCTCCATCTTTACACGCTCGCAGCACATGCATGTCCAATGTCTGAGGATAACATTCTTTTATCTGCAGCCTGCTATCCGCTTCTTGCGGTCACCTCATCCCCGAGGCGTGTAGGGAAGTTATTCACTGAAACAAAGCTAGCTGTAGCCTGTTACTACCCACAATGCAGAGCAGGGCCATGAGCTCACTGACCGGCTCAGCAGGCCACAATCCATCACGGCAAAAAATCAAAGCGGCGCCGACTTATTGGATTCAATTGGATGTAAATGCTCGCAACTCATCTTATTTGTACAGTGATTCTACAACATTACATCTATTGACTGCATTTAAATTTCTTTATGGACTTTTTGAATGTGTGATTGGTGCAAGTTTAAAAGTTCGAGATGGTTTTCAGCTGTATTATTTTAAATTATTCATAACAGTGTTCATCTGGGAATTGCTTTCTCTCCATTACATTATTGGTTTATGCAAAGCAGGGAACGACTGGCTGCTGGGACGTGAGCGTGCATGTGTCTGTGTGCATGCGTGTGAGTGTGAGTGTGTGTGTGTGTGTGTGAGTGAGAGTGAGTGTGTGTGTGCGTGTGTGTGTGTGTGTGTGTGTGCGTGTGTGCGTGTGTGTGTGCGTGCTGTGAAGAGGCAGAGTCTGTAGATTTGAGCCCATAGGTGTATAGTGGAGTGTATTATGGTGTGTAGGTAATTCATGTCCCAGGATCCACTCTGATTTCAGATTTATATCTTTCTGCAGCTTCTGATTGTTTTCACACAACTAAACACTACATGATTTTTGTTTGTTTTAGGAGACTTGGCATAAAACAACACAAAAAATCACATTACACAATACAAAATCATGCCGATAGATATATATTGTCATAACAGGCAACAGGCTAAACAACAAAATTAGGGAACAAAGAAAGAAATCGGTATAAAAACCAAACAAACAAAATAAATGAATAAATAGCTATTCTCTTTTGGTTAAATAAATATCATCTCCAATTCTTCTTTCCCCATCTATCCTGGTATTTTTTAACTTCATCATTCCTTTTGTTACATCCTTTCAAAATAAAATAGCATTTTATGAACATTCTAAATTGATAAATATTCAAAAAATCCACATCCTCTGCTCTAAAAATAAATTTTGATGATTACAGTGTAACTGTCTGTTTCTGAAACATGGAATAAAACTGGATTGCCTTGCACATTCCTCTTACCTCACTGCAAAAGGCCTAAACAACCTGACAGAACCAGAAAAAATATAAAAGTCGAATCAGATTCCATTAAACAAAACGACATTCATCTGGTTCAGCATCTTTACCATTTTCCTGGTGTGCAGAAAAAAGTTCTCAACAGAAAATATCGTGTACATTTGTCAGTTGTTGTTTTATATTCAACTTTAACATGGTATAGAACATCCAGCTAGCTCAAGGATCTAGAGGTTAAATTGAATTTATAGACATTTATTTAAAAAAAAACTTATTTCCAGGTCAATTTGTATTTTTTTATGGTGTCGTGGACATATTGTGTATTTCAAGAGTAAACTATTACATATAATAATCTCCTTTGAAAACATAATCATGTTCAAAAATAGTTTTTTAATTAATAAAAGGTGTTAGACTCGGCCTCCATTGTGACAACCTGTCATGTTTCATGATTGGCTGCCAGTCAAACGATTCTAATTGTGGCTGTGTTGTGAGCAGACGGTTTGTCATGACTGACAGTCTTTGACAAAGAGGAACATTTGCCAATAACTTGTGACTGGTTGTAGACCAGTGGATAACAACTGATCGATCAATTGACGGCTCAGATGATCAACATGTCTCTGTCTCTCTGCTGTGAGTGACAGATAAAAACAAGAAAGATAAAAACTGACTGAGCCTCTCAACAACAGACTCAGTTTCTTTGACTCCATTTAGTTTATTTTAAATGATGCTGTGACCCTGTGGTTTAAGCCACAACAAAATACTTAACAAAATCCAAATTCAAATCATTGTTTGAGTAATTTCTGAAAAACTCTGCCTCTCAGACCTCAATTTCGTAGAACTACATATTGAACACCAGAACATTTTAATTCATCATGATGACATCTTTTCAGACAAACCATCAGTGGCAGAAGTATGACTATAATTACACTGCACTTAAACCTTCTTCAATCTTAGGCCTTTCTGTAGTTACCCTTGGTTTACCCGTCCTTCATAGACAAGCTTTTGTCCATATTCGCCATATATTTGCTGTAATGGCTCTCAGCAGGGCATATACCTCCGCCAAGGCCAAACAATCCTACACACGTCTGTCTAGCTCTTACAAGAAAAACATAAAAAGGAAGTGGTCTGAAATTCGGCATCAATTTATAAAAACTGATCACAACAACATAAATATGTCTGATTTTTTGACATCAAGATACAAACGTTATTTCTTGTGAAGTTGAGAAAACTTCTTCCCTGACTCTATGCTCCATGTCTCCTTTAAGTTTGGAGAAAATTGTTTTTTATTTTATTTAACGCTTTATCCTGCTGAAGAAAAAACAAACAAACTAACATCGGTAAAAACCATAGACTGTTTATAAGATGCACGACACAATGAAACATGGTCCTCGATACTGTGGCTCCATCCTCTATTCACTACTGTGTAGACTCTGGCTCAAAATAACGTCATCAGCTCAAGATGGCAGCGTGTATCCAACATATCTTGACGTCATTTCTGGATGGTGGGAGGAAGTGGAGACATATACAATAGTGAAAACTTAACCCCTTTTGTTGGCAGTATCTTAGCATATCCTGTATTGTTTTTCAAAATAAAATGACATTAGTCAGCAATGCCAATGGCAAATGAATGGGACTATACATGTTCTGGAGCAGTTTTTTCTGAAAAAGAGTAATTTCAAATCAATTGAGGTCTTTCAACATGTTTTTAAACACAACATCTGGATCTTTAAATCCATAGATAAAGAATTAAATGTGATGTTGTCACTGCTTAGTTTCTTTCTTTGTGATAAATGTTCTGACCTAATGAACTACATTTCCCATCTAAGAGGATTTCTGGGTGTTTAACCACGATGGATGTTGAAGATCCTGCCTTCGACGAAAAGAGTAAGTTTGACTATTCAGAGATGTGAAGAAATTAGAAGCTAAACTTGCACTTCCTCTCCACTTTCCGATAACACAGTGAACTCAGTAATATGGCACAAGGTGTGCGCAAAATCTAAATGTGTCAATGAATGGGATAAAAACCCAAGCACTGTGCATATATTAATATAATTAAGATGATAGATTAAGATCAAAATCTCATTAATACAATCAGTGGATGATGTTTACAGTACGAGGGCTCTTTCTTACATGCATTATTGATTTAATTAAACTATAATCTAATTTCTGTTGTATATCTAAAGGCGGGTTGTGTGAAGTGAATGAAGTTTCAGTCAGTCTTAGGGGGCTTCAAGGACAAAAGGACTTTACCTCCATTGTGCACACAGCATATGAAAATCTTCACTTTCTGTTCTCTCGATGCTGTCACGTGTTTTTTATTTTTTTTATTCCTCTTAATATTCAACACTTTGCTGTTGATTGTTGTTTCAACCTTCGGGTGATAGTTTAGACAAGCAAATTGAGTTCACGCACAATAAATAAAGTGTAGAATTGGCCAATTTGCACTTATATTCAGTGTAAACACACACACATCTCAGCAGTCAGGGAGTTTGCACTTAATGTTGGCAAACACACACACTCACACACACATACAGTATTTCCCTATAGACCATCAGTGGCAAGGCAACACAGGCAGTATTCTGACAAGGACTTTGTTGCTGTTAGTATGCATCGCACATGAAAAAAAAAAAAAATCCTTGTGTATAACAAATAGGCTGATCTCAGAACAGCACCAGGGGGATTTGGTGAATACGAGGTGGTGGTGGTGGGGCAGTTCGCCCATATTGTTATCCATACAGAATGCATACCTCCCTCTCCGTCCCTCCATGGTATCACTGTGATGATCAGGAGGAAGAGGGGAGCGCAAAGGGGGAGGCAGAAAGAAGGAGGGTGGGGGGGGGGGGCACCAAGGCTCTCAGAAGTCAGATAAGAGAGCCCAGACAATCCCTCCGCTCATCCCACTCGTTTTTAATATCAAGAGGGAATATATCATAAGCTGTGTTGTCTTGGCTACACCAGAGATGGTCTTTGAGTTAGCAGCGTCTATTAGGAAGCATCTGTGTTGATCTGGGAGCTGGGCGGAGTTGACGGAAAAAGAGGGAGAGCACAGAGCAGGAGGAACACAAAAAAAAAAACATGCGAGGTTGAGCCCTGGTTTAGTCTGACGCCATTGTTTCAACATTGATTATTCTGTGTGTTCTGTGGACGCGCGAGATCCATGTACAGTATACACACATTCACATGTTGCATCAGTGAGCTGTGAGGGAGAGGTAGAAAGAGAATTGGATGCGTGTTATGAAACACAACCACAGAATGTGCTTTGATATTCATGTCTCTGTGGGTCTGATGGTGATATAACACATGTTCTAAATTTTTCATACCAGATGAAACGCAGTATGTAGGCTATACCACTCCGTTGGAATAGCGCTACTTTGAAAACAGCTTGTTTCCATGGCAAAAACTACACTGTTTTGGGTTTTCTTGGATCCTGTCCTCTGTCACACCTCAGTGTTACATAAACCATAAGCCGTTTGTTTGGATTCATTGCTGAGTTTTTCTTCAGGGTCCTTTAGAATGAGAGGCATTTGAAAGCATTGATTATAGCTGTGACTGGCAGTATCTAGTGTTGGCAGTTCACTGAGCAGCATGTCCTGATTTATAGGAAGAGGAATACAGCTATACAAGGAAAAAAGAAAGCTGGGTTGTATCATATGTGCTTTGATGCATATGGAAGTTATATATTTGATATGGATAATATAAATGTGTATTACGTTGTATAACCCAACACCCCTGTTCAGTGTTTCCCATTGATGATCTAGATTGTGGAGGCTCGCCATATTCTAATTTTTCAAAATGAAGAAAGAAATGTATTGTATAGCTGTGTGCAGCACTACTTGTCGCGTGCCCACTGGTGCTATTGTCCATAAAGTTGTTACCATCCACGCACACAGTCACACCACATAGTTTCAGCTGCAGTTCTACGCGAACCCGCAAGTGACATGCAGTGCAGCTCTCTCTCTCTCTCTCTCTCTCTCTCTCTCTCTCTCTCTCGCTCTCTCTCTCTCTCACGTGAGAACTTCTCTTTCGCTCTTCAGACTGTCACTTGGAATCTGTTGCGAGTGACAGCGGCGTACTGAAGATTGATATAATTCTCAGGGAAACGCTGCAGTTTGTACTGTTGGACTTACAATGCTTCAAAATTCTTATGTATGACACACAATAACCTCATGAAGAGCTTGATACAGGTTAAGATTTGATACATTTTACATTGTCTAAATGTATGCTGGAAATAGAATGTCTGATTGTACAGTTTTGCAAGTCTAACTGGAAAAGGAAGCTGTGCATTCGTTTCACACAGTTTTCAAGGGAAATCCCATAGCTCCTGTATACAATAACATAGTATGCCTCCTTCCTCCTGGCAGTAGTTTGAGGAAGGCAGAACAAATGATGTGAGTGTCTAGTATTCAGCTTTAAAGACACCGATCATCACATCTCATCACCTCCAACTCTTGTGACACGATGTCCGCCAGCTTGTAAAGCTCTTTTATTTTAATTGGTGAAGCAAGACATAAGAACGTGTGACATTGGCGCGAGACGGAACATACAGACAGACGTGCTAGATACACAGATGGACCACAGCCGAACAGAATAACTTTTTTTTGTTTTTGTTTCTATGGATTGATGTTTATCTCACTAGAAGGAATGGGGAAAGGAAGGAGAGAGCGAAGGTTCAATATTAGATTGATATAGTTTTTTAATGGTGCATGGCAGAAGGCAGGTGGAGTGGCGATGGGGGCGGATGAAAGTTAGCTCCATCCATCAGTGGGGAAGGCGCACAGCACGGGAGGAGGTGCTTTGTTTTGTTTTTGTTTTTCTCTCCAGACCCTTGGGAGGAGGCTGCCCATCGCGTGACAACCCTGTCTCCCAACAGGAAAGATGGATGATCTCCACTCTCGACCAGAGGAGTCTGCGCAGGAGTGATTGTGGTGGCGCCGCAGTAGCCAGGTCCTGTACACGAGCTCGACCAATCACGGGTCAGGCGCAGCTGCAACTCATGACGTTTCATCCCATTTTTATAGCTTCAAATATCTAACGGCCAAACATACATGAACATCCATCAATCTTTGAGAAAAATGTATTTGACCTGTACTTTGACCTTTTGGGGGAGCTGGGATTTATTACCTATTCTGTGGTCAGCAACCAGGTGGCGATTGAGACAATTTGGCTTCCCTTTTTGGTCACGTTATCCATCTTTATATAAAGTCTATGGGGATGGAGATTACTTGTTCTGGGGTTTTTCTGAAACCTTCATCTTCTTTCTCATTTAATCTTTTAAAATGCATGTATCTATTTAGTTTTTTCTCACCCCCATTTATTTCACCGCTGTCCCAAGTGGGGGTCCGCTCTCACATCCTTTGAAGATAATTGGTCAACTTGCCAAATACGTTCAATAAATTTCAGGAATTTGATTTACCTATGTGGAGCAGGTCAGCAACACAAGGTGTGGGCACCATCTGTGACCAAACTTCTCGTGTTTTCTCCTACCGTGGTGTTTTCAGACTGAGGAGAAAAAGTTTTAAAGTTTTAAATAATGAATATTGATTTAAATATCACACTGTGTCTGTGCTTGCACATTTTATTGAGTGTAGTGCAACACAAAACCTCAATCTGGGTTTCATGCCTTTGGCTATGCTTTTTTTCCCCCCACGTACCTTTTTCTGTTTTCTCATGAATTCACTCTCCTGCTGTTCTGTTGTGCTTTTATGTGTTGCCTCTCTTCATGCTTACTATTATTTATTGCCTAATCCCTTTTCATTGTTCCTCCTGCGTTCATTCTGTTTTGCCACCACATTTTTCTACCTCTTATTTTCATATTTATGGTTTTGGTTATGGCTGTCTAATATTGTCCCTCAGTGTTTTTGTTTAGCCTGAACGTCACTTTTTTATCTCCTCCCCACTCAGGAGGAAAATTCACTCCTCCAAGGTTACGCTGTAAATAAGAATGTTATTCACCGACCTACATGCATAAATAAAGGAGTTTTGTGATTCCTTCCGCTGCCGAATACATCTTCCAATTGTCCTTGGGGTTCAAACCTGGCAAAGACAAGATGCAATATCATCCTCAGAAGAAATAGCTGTATTGCAAATCTGACAATTGTGCAAAAATTGTGTCACTTGTTTTATTCAGTAAATAATTCCACCCAGAGCTCCAACAACAGTGCAAACCATTCAGGACGATGGTTCTTTTTGTGTTACTGCATCAGATAGAGCCCAAGAGATGTGTTCCATTAGAAGCAGGCCATATGTTGCTTTCTGATGGCGGTTTGTTTTTCTCTGAATTCGCACATGAAGATATACATCCCAAGAGACTGAGAGCGTGTTTGCTTCTCTGTGTGTGTGTGTGTGTGTGTGTGTGTGTGTGTGTGTGTGTGTGTGTGTGTGTGTGTGTGTGTGTGTGAGTGGAAAACAGAGTCAGAGTGAGCAGTACTGAGTGGGAAGAGTGTGGCAGAGGTTCACCACAGCTGCAGTGTTTGCTTAGGCCGGCACAGGGGAGGGTCACCCACAGCGGAATGGAACGTACGCCTCTGTGCCACAGCTGCGGCCGATCTTCACGGCAAACTGAGCCTCTCCCCGGGAACAAGGCCCACATGGGACGAGTCGTATCTATGTCAAACTGTGCATGACCACATCTTGTTTCTTAGATTAAACACACAAGTAATGTCCTCTGAGTGCACGCATCAGTAATAGTAGTGATGATGATGATGATGATGATGATGATGATGATGATGATGATGATGACGATGATGCCTCATGTCCTCTCTTGAGCTGCAACCCATTAACATCGCTTTAAAAAAAAATCAATGAAAACAATCAGTAGGCGATTTGTTAATTTTTACCCCCCTCTGCACACAAACCACAAAAACCCAAAGGATAACATGTCCCTGCATTATCCAGTCGTCCTCCTTCCCTCCCAACTAAACCTGTGCTTTTACATCCGTGTATTAAAGTAACCAGTAAATACACCTTTTTATTTCATGCAGCGGAATGTGTGGATGAAGGTTTTCTCATGTGTCCAAATAACTTACATTATCGCGTGTATTTTTTTTCCATATGTATTCTGCTACAATGAACATTGGGGAAAATAGAAAGAGAACATAGCCTTAAATAATCAATTGAAGTCTGTTGTCATATTTTTCCATTGTAATTAGATTGCTGCTGTGTAAAGATCCATTTTTAAACCGGGAGAATTGTTTGTTGATTCAAAACGGTTGTCATTTGTGTGTGTGTGTGTGTGTGTGTGTGTGTGTGTGTGTGTGTGTGTGTGTGTGTGTGTGTGTGTGTGTGTGTGTGTGTGAGAGCAAAATAACTGAACAACGTATGGACATATATCCATCAAACTTTGGGAGGGGATGTCATTTTTGGTTTAAAGGGGATGGCATCCACCGACGAATCACCAACAATGTATTACTATCTCAGTCTGGCAGTCAGTCCGAGACCCATTTGTTTCTGCTCTTAAGAGAGGTCACGTCCTGAAGTTGCATGTTATTAAAGAAAGATTGATAGATGTATTGATATAGACTAAACAGTGAATTTGTCCAGGACTATTTTCAGTTGTAGATTAATTCACACTCGGTGCTCTGTTGAATTTGTGTATATGGAGTAGCTAACAAAAAACTAACTACAATGCCCATGTTCATTGTAATGAAGGACCATGTCAACCTGTATTATAGTTAGTCTTATGTATGTGTTTATAATGGTTTTGTAGAACAATGGTGGTCTATGGAGAAGAGGAATCGAATACATCAGAGAGTGGGAGAATAAGAGAAATACAACACTCACACACACACACACACACACACACACACCAAGCCTCATTTAAGTCGGAGAGTAGAAAGCTGGCGATGGATGTAAAAGTGGTGAAGGTGTGGAGGTGCATAACACCAGTATACAGGCAGAATATACATAATCAAGATAATAACTTTTCAAGTCCAGTCAAGTGTTTTTCCACTCGACTTCAGGTTTCGAGTAAAGATGAGTGTAGTTTCAAACCGCTTCACTTTCAGGTCACAATGAGGCCTCAATTTGCATGTGATGCACTCTGCTCGACAGCCACTTCCTGCCCGTCTGCCGTCGTGAGCCACTTCTCTCCCGCCATGATTACGACTGGTAATGAGGGTGAAATCATGACATCTAGCTGTAATTCGGAGTGAGAAATGTTACTGGGGGACTCGAGTGAGAGACGAAGGATGAAATTGTGTCATCTCTGGAGGGAGAGCGTCCTGCTGAATTTCCCGTGCAAATAAGACAGAGCGTGCCGGAGAGAAAAAGAGGGCATGAAGCAAAAGGAAGCAGACAAAGGGAACGGGTACATTGCCTCTGACATTTTAGAGTTAACACAAGTGTGTGTCAGAATGATTCTGCCTGCTTGTGGCTTTATAGGAGATGACCAGTATTACTATTCATGTGCTAAATCTACTGAACACACAAGTACAGTGTGCAGATCCAGGGACTGTACTTTACAGTATGTCTGAATTCATCTGTTATTCTAGGGCATAAAAAGGAGGCTTGACCTTGCCTGTGGCTGCGTTTGTGATTATTTCACATGACATAAATACAGTTCAGCAAAGAAATCTCCTCACTGCAGCCTACATGTATTTTATTATGTATTTTTGTCCCTGCACACATATGCACAAAGACAAAGCCCCACAAATTGGTGTTGGATATATTACTTTTCAAGCTCCTGCCTTCCGTATATGAATGGCAGCCTGTCATCCGAGCAGGGCCAACCGTCTCTTTATCCCGTCTGCTGCCTGTCATGCACACACAGCTTCCCCATGTCCCTCGGCCCAAGTCGCTCTCTAAAGTCATTATCTGCATGATCAAGAGCTAGATTGAATAAAGGACACGTGAGTTTTACCCCTGTGAGTGGGAAATGGGGAAGAGCCAAATATGGTTGGTGCAATGAAGGGGATGACACGGTTAGGTTGAGGCACAATTGATATCGTAGAACCACTGAAGTGACGGCTGGAATTAACCTCCATGCAGCCTTATCTGGCCGTTATCTTACATTCACCTTGATTTTGTTAATGTTAGATTTTCTGTCGCGTCACTTAGTGAGGGATGTTGTTCATGGCGGTGCATTCGAGGATGCTCTGACATTAAGTCTGTGGAACTGATTAATTTGATGTGGGAAAACCAAATACAAAGACGCAAATACAGACACTGTAGAAAGGACGGTGGGAGTTTGGTCATTCCAACGGTTAAGAGTTAAGTGTTGCGTTAATGCTTGACGGTGGGCGTGCCTGACTCTTGGGGCTGGCGCAGTCGTCATAGCGACAACAATCCGAGCTACCTGCTTGGGTTTGGCAACATGGTTGGCTTTTGTTCTAATGTGCCATGAGATTCGATTGACGAGCGCCTGTGCTTGAGTATTTGCTTGAACACTATTTGATTGGCTTGTGTCTCCACTGCCGCATGAAAAACTTCTACCACGCGCAGAGTGAAGTAACGGACCCACAATATCTCAATATGATGAAAAGATTTCACAGCTTTTTGATAAGTAGACTGCAGGTACAGGCAGAACTGTCTGAACACGTCACACAGTTGGCAACAGTCTGATGCCAATAATCAGACTTAATTAGCATTTTGTTTTACTTCATTTATCCTGACAGCATGTTCATGTTTGACAATTTCATGTTTGTGTGGGAGTTATTTTGTAGTGAGCAATCCCACCAATTTCATTTTCAGATGAAATGGAAATTGCAGAAGCGCTTGCAAGGAGCATTTAACTGAATATTTTTGAGATGGACCATAAGAATTCAATCAACATTTCTTATTACTGTAAACTATGTTGATCACTGTATTTCTTCACCATAATACCCAGATATGTTGGAAGCTGATATGCTCATTCCTAATCCCACCTGCTAATCTCTGATAGGTCATCCAATTTCTCCAACCAGTGGAAATAATTGGCACAGACCACGTGTATGAGAAAAAGACCCCACTTCTTGCTCGATTAAACATTTTCATAACAGAGTCAATGGTCACAATCGCTAGTTTTAAGTCTTCAATTCATGATATTCGTGTTTTAAATTGTGTTAAAGTAAAGTAGACGATAAAGCTTGTGTTGCATTGGGGTGTGATTGACAGCTAGTATCATCCAATGGGTGCAGGTCGCAGGTGAGTGTGCGATTTTCTTTAGCTTTCAGTCAGGCTCCATCCCTCGCTCCTCCAAATATGGTTACTTCTGGTTTTCTAAAGACCAAGATGGCGCTGGACAAAATGCCAAACTCTAGCTTCAAGACAGCCGTTCACAAACTGGTGACATCATAGTGGGTTGACACTTGCACCATCATCCCATTTGAACAGTTCAACTAATCTGATGTGAGGGCTGAAATTGGTTAGCATCCCCTCTCCTATAAAACAGTTAATGTTTCTTGGTAATGTTGACCAAACTTCAAACATTAATTATACACATATTCATAGTTTTAGTAACTCTAGTAAAGTCTCATTGGTCATTAAAAGAAGATGTGACTAAATGTTGACTCAGTAAACAGGTCTGTGTCATTGTTAACTGAAAAATATAGAAACCAGTGGCTGCCTGGAAAGGAAAAAGAAATCAATGTATGGTGTTCTTCAGAGAGCGCTCAGCAGTAATGTAATTAATGGGCTAATTTTGCAAAGTCACCTGAATAATCCTCTGAAAGAAAAGCTGGTCAGTTCCAGGTGAAGGTGTCGATGCTTGCATTTCCGTCAAACTGCTCCTGAGTCATACTGGAAACACACCACCATGTCCACACACGCACTACAGACTCACACACTCACATTCACCCACACTGTGCTCACACATATGTGTCATCCGGGCTAATTCATTTATCATGCCTGCCATTGTCCCACACCACAATTAGCAACGCTTTGTTTGCGCTAAATGCATTTTCCTGACATTTTCAATTAGGAAAAATTGCAGCACAAAAATAACTAATTAGGGGACGAAGATGAAGAGCACCTAGCTCCATCACAGCAACCTAATTGGTGTAATTTAGCCTCATTTGCATCACGTAGCGTCGGAGTTACGCAGGTAACAAAAAGATGAATTGTGTGATTACCACATCTGTTTTCATTCATCTGAGCTGGCGGCAGTTCTTTGCTGTCTTTCTCCAAACTCAATGTCGGATGTATATTGTGACCTAAGGCTGCAGCGTCTCATCTAATTTGTATTTTTAGCAAATTTCTTTAAGAGTCTGTTTGTTTTCCTCCTACCAAAAATGTTCTAATTTATTACACGGCTTCCCTGAGTAATGTCTCTCAGCCATCTGTGTACTCTGTTGTTGCAGTCACTCCACTCATTTAGTAGATGGATGACATAAATATTCACATGAGACATATGTACATTTGAATATTCACAACTTGCCTGATTATAAAATCCTCCTCCTCATCCTGCCAACAGTAACTTTCCCCTGCAAACTTAATGAGCGACTGCTCATTGTTCGGGGGGGCTTCACCGCCTCCCACTTGTTACCACGGGCCGTCCTCTGAAGCTCAGAGTTCAATACTGGCCAATTTAGATCCAAGCGGCAGAGACGTCTTCTGACCACGATTTCACCCGGCTCAGATGCACCGTGTGCCAGAGGAGGACTGCGTGGGAGGGAGCGTGTATGTGTGCTCTCTGGGTATTTCTCAGACATGCGGAGGAAGAGAGGATTGAAGCTCGTGAAGCTGCGTAGGGAGACAAACACAATGCCAGGAGGGGGAACAGTGTAAAATAAAAAACTAAAACGTGTCAGCGTGAAAAGTGCTTCGTGCTTGTATTTGTGCTCAAGCAATTAGAGAGAGAGAAAGCTACAAAATGAATGAGAGAATGAAAGAAAGTGGGAACAAAATCCAGATTCATGCCGTGTGAGATAGTAGGATTACTAATGGATTTTTCCTCATTGAGAGCCAGCCACTAATGAGGAGGCAGGTAGAGAGAGGGCAAGCGACGGGTCGCCGGAGCAGGTCAGAGGGAGGGATGATTGCTATGCAGGTTGCAAGCACGAGGGCCTGGATCACCACACAGGATTTGATGGTGTGGAGGCAATCTAATGAGCTATGCTCCGTACATAACTTCACTTAAATCCATGTCGCCAATGTACCCTGCTAATGGTCATTTTACAGAGAAAGAGCAAGAGGGGAAAGCAGGACTAGAGATGGATGGTGGCAAAAGGTTTAACAACGATCCAATCATAACTACCTGCAGCATAAGTTTTGTAATACTGCTGGTATTTATGGTGACACAACTACACAGAGGTATGTCATGCTTTAATTATATTTCGCACAGAAACGATGTTGCTCTTTTATTTACTTACTTTTTCTCACAGAACTAGAGTCATTTTCAGGAACTTTTCCTGTCTGCTCCCTCATAAAATGTCCACAAAACGTCGGCTTGAGCGCACGTGACAATACTGCAGGAAAACCTCCAGCGAGCGATTGGGTGCATGGTTGATGACGTTTCTAAACACGTGACTGACACAAAACTGAAAAAACTAAAAGAATTCAAACATCACATAGAAGATGCGGAAGAAGTGTCAACTATAGGCAACAGGCTGTGAGAGCTTTTGGTGATAAGGGCCAACACCGATGTCGATGTGAACAGAAACACGTGATCATCATTCACATTCATTTATGTGATACAAGCAGTAGGAAGGTCTTACTTGTCTACTTACTGAATATTTATATTTGAATATTTATGTTGCTTCATTCACTGTGACGGACAGAAGGGGCTGCAGAGAACGGAATGAAAACGACATCTGAGGCTTGTCTGTTGTCGTCACTGTCAACAATCCCACACTAAACCTGTCGGAGAAAATACAAGATCCCCCAAACTGACCAATCCCAGTTTGAGTCATGTTGTAGTTACAGGTTTTAGGAGACACACTTGTGCAGCTATGTAGCCATTACCCCTCAATGTGAAACAGGAAGACTTTTGTTCTTGCCACGACAAAATCTTAATGCACTTAAAAAGTAAATGATTTTTATTTCACATTGTCGCAAATCAAATCAAATTTTAACTGTACAGGGCCTCATTGGGCTGTGAACATAACAATTATAGATCATGTAAATGTAATGTAAAGTACAGCAATGTTCAAATTGACAGTTTGGGTTTGGCTTCTTCTATATAAACCTGGTTAACTTGAACCTGTTTCTTCCCTTATCACACACATTTTCAACAATACCACAGAAATGACGACATCTAAGGAAAGTATATCCAAGTTTCTAATAGACATGATAATAATTTCCCTTTCAGGAGGGAAAAGACTCGCAGCATTAAAGCCCAAATTGAGCAGTAGGAGCAGGTTTCTAACAGCAGGCAGAGCAGAGCCGCGTGTAGCCTGGAGACCTTGTTAGCCTCTCCCCTCTGATCAATGGAGAATGACAATGCCAGGGGCTCGGCAACGTCCCGTGGGTGCCGCGGCCACCCGATGCATGCCAGAAGCACTGCCCGCCCAAAACAGAAACCGTGTCAGAGACCAGCAGAAACACTGGTGCTCCAGACCTTCATGTTAAATCCTTAAGATGTCATGTTTTTTTTACATCTCGAGGATTCTCAGTGGGCGCAGCCCTGTGAAGCCTCAGCTATATGATCTGTCAGCGTGAGATGTCAAATAATCTCATGGATGCATCTCTCATTAAAGACAACATCCTGCGCTCTTGCTTTGAAGTAAAACAAAAAAATAGGATCGCTCTATAAGAGAGCAGAAAATCTTTCATTCATATCATATGATATATTAAAATAGATTCAGCACAGCTGGATAAAGCTTCCTTTTACCCTCATCCCTCTGAGACATACTGTAAAATGGTTTTCTGGGGTAACTCGCCCTCTAGCTGCAGTGTAAGGAAAATGTTGACGGGTAGAGTCATTAATACCATTTGATACCATTTAATACCACGACTTAAGATGAGGGTTACTCGAGGTTATGAGCCCGGAGACATCATTTCTCCAGTCGAGCTCTGGTTTCACTGTTTTCTATTACTTTCTCATCTTTATGACTCTGTTGGGCATGGCTGAGGGTCAAGTGGTGGAAAAGGATTCAGAAGAATGACGGATGCCTGATCCGCAGACGTCACTGAACGAAAGAAGGAAGAAGACATTTTTATTTTCCCTAAAGATGTAGTGAAGTTTCTTCATACTGCAGATACATTCGTGGAATGAACAGGGGTTGTGTCCACGCACAAAGACTAAACTTCAATTAATCCTAATGAGTTTGGTTGAAATTGAACTTATGCTTCAATCTATTGCATTATACTCTCTTGTACTCTTAGAGAAAAAGCGGATCTTGCACACTTTGTGTATTTATACTAATGAACTCTGCCAATTTCGCTGCTAGATGGGAATTTAAGTGCTTTGGACAAGGTCAGGACATTCAGGTCGTTGCAGCATCAAGTCGTTGTCATTATGACAAGCTGGGCTGCAACAGTCTAAGAGACACAGGTTAATTAGTGGGATTCCTTGCTGCTGTTGCCCTGCACCAGTGACTAATTTAATGGCTTTATTACTGCGGCTTTCTGCCTAATTAAATTGCTCTAATCTTATTTGCAAAGTATCGTGAGGTGTAAGTTCAAGGTGCCTCCCGCGAGCTTCGGGTTTGTCACAGCGGTGATGCAAACTCGGCTCCACACACACACAGGAGCATTTATTGAATGTCTACAGAAACCCAATTAAACTGTCAGGGAAGAGGCTTTTGTCATATGTGAGAGACAAACACTTAATCTGCTCATTCCACGCATACCTCATGAATCATTCATCTTGTTGGCTTCACACTTGGCATTTGTATTGTTAATGTTCCAGGGAAGTGCAGTGTCGGATTTGGTGCGATTTGGAAACGCGATACTGTACGTTCAATATTAATTCAAGTTGAATAGACAGGTCACCAGTGCTTTGTAGCAGTCAGTGGCAGTGTGCTGGAGGCAGCATATATTCAGCTGGGGACTGAGCTGAATGTGTCTTCTACAACGTCAGATAAACTACAGCAGTGCTCGGCAACTGGGTCAATTATCATTTTGATAATTTGCTTATGTATATTTCACCATATCGGACTGACACAGACAGACACGGGTGTTGCATGTGCTGATCCCCGCCATGGCAATAACATTCATGGAATCACTTCCTCTTTAGCCATTCAAAGCATGTGTTTGTGTTGTTGCTGCAATGCTTTATTTTGACATGAATTATGGATCTTTTATTTTGAAAAGTTGTGCACTTTTAGGTAAATCTTCAAACTTTTATATGAGCCACACATGTGAACCGTAATAAAGTAAATTCACTTAGATTTTTATGAAAAACCTTGAATGTAAAATCAGTACAAAAAAATATTATGTAAAAATATTAAATATTGTATATTTAAAGCTCTGCACCCAACCTCCAGCTCACAAACAATAAAAAGTAATAAATAAAAAACAAAATAATTCTGAAGTAGCTCGGGGGCATATCAAAGAAGCAGTTATTCTTAAAATTATAATACACGTGTATTATTCACGATCTGGTGTCAGAAAGAAAGCTGCAGCCCACATTACCACATGCCAAGCAAACAGCCCATTCCACACAGACGTGCTTAGAAAGCCCACAACACCAGCACAAACAATTCAGAGCACAATAGCGTAGTGAGAGCAGCACAATCCCTCACAGTTAGATAACAGGATGTGAATACTTGTCAATAGTGGGCTGAAACGCTTCGGAGACCACAATCAAGTGGTTCAGCCGACACATGCTCAACTAGACAGAGTAAAATTAAAACCAACCAGTGTTTACCCCTCTGGCAACATGGCAGAGCTCCTCGGTAGCTGAGGGACTGCTCAGTTGGTTGACTCCTCTCGCGGGGCGGTGACAGAAGCCCCTGTCAGACAGACCATCACTCACTGGAATGGTGTCACCAGCTGAACAGTGCTGCTGGTAGCTGCAGCTCTCAGGAAGCGGAGCTGCATTACATGCCCAAGAGAACTGAATGCACACAGGAAACAAGCAGCTCAGGAGCAAGCGTGTCATTCCGAGCGTCTTTTGCTCCACGCAGGCAATTAGCATATAGCTGCTAAAGGGTGCTTCGCTTTTTTTCCCCCACCACCATTTGAATTCAACGGGGAAGGTTGAGTGAACATAACAGCGATGTCAGAGTTTTTTTTTTCAGGATGTTTGTCTTGTGCTTTTCTCTAGTCGAACTCCTCTGATGTGGTTGTTGGTTATCTAACTTGCTATGTGAGTGCTGGTTGTTTTGGTTAAGTGTCAATAATTAATTTCCCACTTCTTAATATTCTCAGAAAGCACAAGATCATCCAAGTTCATGAGAGTTAGAAAAATAAAAGTTCAACAAAGTACCGTCCAAACACATGTCTCAGCTGTCAATCATGATGTTTCACAGTATTTATACTGCTGCTCATATATCCTGCCTCCTCTATGTTAGTGAATGGGACATGAGCCAAACTAAAAATCAAAATACATGTCTATTACGTCTTTCCCAAAGTTGGTTTCTTTTTGCTTTTTGCTTATTCCACTGATGTTTGTTCAAGTCTTTATCGTTCAGGTAAGTTTGTTTTTAATTATTTTATGCTATAAAAAAGGGGTGAACCCTCAAGACTGACAGAATAAACTGAATTGTGATTGGTCGAGTGAGTGTATTGATGGGAATCAGTATATGCAGACTTTGGCTCCAAATGCGCAAGATATTTTAGCTTTATTTCTGGATAGTGGGAAGTTGTGGAGATCCGTTTATAGATCTTTATATAATATGGTTCTGACATATACTCCTGAAAATAACTGCTGAACCTCTGTGTTGTATTTGATATCAGTAGATCGATATACTTACGACGACTGTTGGAAGCCTTTTTTAAAAACACATTTTTATTCCCAACAAATCTACAGGTAAGTACAAGATGTGTGAATCCTCCAGTTGTTCTGTGATCTTCTGTTAGTTTCTTTTCTACGTCCTTCAACACAGATGGCTTCACCACAAGCCTGATTTGTTTCACGAGTGGACCGATGCCAGTCTGAAGACGGTGTCAGCTGGACAATGACAAAATAGCGAGCGACTTGTCAGGAATAGCGTTCGTTGTTGTTATCGAGGTAATTCATTGTTCAGATGTACTGAAGCTTTGATGTGACCTTCTGGGGATGTTGCCATTCACCCTGATAGGATTGGCAACAAAGTGAGACGGGTCTCATCGCTGAGAGACGCGAAGCGAGCGCGTCAAGTCACCTGCATCCTATTTACTGTGAGGCTCTCTCTCCCTTTCATGCGAACAAATAACGCACATAGCCAGTGAAGCACGCAGCCACACACAAGACACACACTCATTTATCTTCACACACAGACTCTGCTGCTTCCACTAGTAAATTAGATAATGCAAATAGATAACTACGCACCCTTATGATTAATCACTTTCCATTTGCACAGCCCCAAACTGACAGCATCGACTGTGGAACTAATAAGTCTGCTTTAAAATGAGACCGGTATTAACAAATGTCTGCAAACTTTGCTGTATATTCGACATTGAGCAGATTTTTGACTCTTTACTTCCTGCACTATACAATATTTCTTCAAACATCATTTGCAAGTATTTGTAATATTACACAGTCCCACTTTAATTTCAAATAGCAAGAAAAGTAAACGAGTATATTCCATCTTTGGGGAAACGTGCAGAAGAGAGCAGTGCACATTTCCCGAATCTGCGATTTGAGAAATTCATTTCAGCCCAGAAGAGAAGATCTATTCTGGTACGATGGCACACATCTTCATGTTCACTTTATTGCATTTTCATCCTTGGCTTATTGTTTGCTCCTACAATAACCAATTCCCCCTCAAGGGATCAATAAAGTTAATCTTACTTTAACACTCCCCCCCCCCCCTCGCTCTCCACAACCCATACCTCTGCCTCACACACACTCATGCACGGAGAGTATTTATTGATTCCCATATTGATACTATAGGGACGGAGGGACGCGAGCGCACGTACACAACAACACAAACACATCCCACTGCCAAGCATATGTATCATCCTGCTAAACTAACATGCACACACTCACACACACACACACACACACACACAGACACCTTTTAAAGAGAGAAGAGAAGCCTCTTAAGTTCCAGCACATTGCATTTGAGATGAGACCAGCGGGCAATCATCGCCCATCTCCGCCAGTGAAATGAGCCCAAAATTGTGAAGAAAAGAAGGCCGTTTTGACAGGCAGGGTACAAATACAAGGCGATAGAATCTCAATGAGGCCTGAAAGAGGGAATGCATAAATAGATTAGATTGAAGGGACTGGCGCCACACAGAAAGCAAATCTAATTATGAGGCGGCTGTGTCTCCTGATTTTCGAATAGGGGAAGCTCATCTCTACCCGGCAGAAACCCACCGGATCCACTCGGACAACACGAGCCATCGGCGGAGGATGAGAGACGGAGGGACAGGGGGAGCGAGATAGGGACGCGTATTTCATTTTCTAACGCGGGAAATGTCATGGAGAGTGGCACAGACACAGGTGCCGGTGTCATTTAGAACGGAAATAGGCAACCAGCTGTAATAAATGTGGCAGATGTCCCGGCTACTGTGACACCCGTAATGTTCTCGACAAAGTCTGGATGGAGGAACTGCCGCCTGTCGTTGGGAAAACAACAACGTTAAGAGCCCCCAGTCTTTTGCATTCAAATCCTCTCACTGCAGAGTGCGACTTCGCCCCACAGTGATGAGATTTCCGCTGCAGCTAGATTCTGCTGAAAAGTGGGTTAATAGAGCACTTACTGTCCTCAGCCTTTTATTCAAACAAAATGATCTAGATGGACTCCCTTTTCTTTATTTGGCCAAATACAATCTAGATTGGGTTGTGTTAAATTGGAGTGAAAAGTCACCTCACAGTAGGGATCAGAAAATATACGCCAATTCATTTTAGGATTGGATATAACAATTAAAATTCATTCTGCAGTAATTATACAAAATCAAATTAACCACAGAGTGGGTTCCTCCAAGGAAAGTAAAATGCATGTACAGTATGTAATTAAAATATTCCAGCATCGTAATGGCTCACACAATTAAATGTGCATTAGTGGAGCAGTGTCCCTATCCGTCAGGGATAGTGTGTTTCACTGTCGACAGTCGCAGCCGGGCCACATGAGATTCAGATGGAGCTTGTTTGGTGTGAAATGCAGATCGGTTGAAAGGCCACCGCTTTTAGATATTGTCCATCATAGTGTTTTTCCTAATTATATATGCCAGGGCTGTGCAGTGACTTTTACAGATAAACAAACAGAGCCGGAGACTTCTGGAGCAATTTTCTGCACAAGAACAGTTTCCACACACGTCTGCACACGTGGATAATTATGCATTATTATAGCTATCGTAACTCTCAGAGCAGTGGAGGCTGAGGCAAGGGCAGCTTGACAAGAATACTTGTTTGTAAGTATTTATAGATAGTGACCCACACCACTATATGTGAAGATGGAGAACACAACAGCTCCCTTAAATTAAACCTAAAGCATCTTGATCGCCAGCTGCCTTCTTCTTCATGTTAGTGAATTGGACAAAAAAAAGAAGTACATGTCCAATTTTTCTGGTAAGTTTGGTTTTAATTAGTTATTTGATGAAATAAAAACAGGGTGAAACCTAATGATTGACGGCTGAAACTGGCCCGTGTTTTAACGGGACATCGATTCTGTGGTTCTATCCTCTGCACAGACTGCGGCTCTGAATGTGCAAGATGGCAGAGTACATCTTTATATACGGTTTAAAACGTTTTTAAAAAAAAGACAGAAATTATAGATCTAACAGTGTTTAGCATGTTAGCTTTCAGAGACAATCGCATTTTGTTGCCACATGAGGGCAGTAATGATGCAAAACGCTGTTCTGAGATGTATCGCTTTAACTCATGTGTGGTTTTGATCTCCTTTTTTTTTTGTTTTAACTGGTCAACCAGCAGCTGGTAGATGCTAATGCAATGACCCTACACTCCAAAAAAACCAGTGTATGTGCAGTGAGTAACTCTAGTGGTCATTACTATACCTGTGTTACTTGTTATTGCATGCATCACTGAATCCATTCACATTACAGCAGAAAGCAGAAAAGGCCCAAGTACAAAAAGAAGTGTTCTCGAGCACAACATGTGGCCGGATTAAAACCGAAAGCTAGCAACTCAATCAAAGGCCAGATTGGATTAAAATGCAGGTTAACTTGATCTATTTATAAGAAGGTAGTTTTTGTACTTTGCACAAACTGTGAGTCTCCTGGTGTGGTGCCGCATGACCTCCACCCCCCCTCCCAGCATGCGATAAACTCCCCTTCAGCGATTTGAATAATGAAAACAAAACATACACACACAACAAAAGAAATAATCACAGCACAGGCAGCACATTCATATTAACTCCTGCTTGGCACTTCAAGGATATTATATATAATTCACTCAGAAGCAGAATAGGGGGAAATGAAAAATTGATTTGTGGGAGTACTATAGTGGAGAGATTACTTTTCTTTCTGTTCTTCACACATCTTGCCTTTTGGTTTCAGCGATGGGCGACTTGACGAAGAAACACCGAGATGGGATTTTAATGAGACAGCGCGCAGCCACAACTGCTGCCTGCTCAGTCTAATAGTATTCATTGCATAAACATAAACATATGTGTTGGTGCGCGTGTGTCGTCGTGGTCAGCTGCGGACATCAATCTCAGAATACCTAATTATCAAACCAGCAGCTATATTACCATATTCCCATTTTACCTCTGTCTCATCTCATCTTGCTTCCAGTCACTCGTTCGGAAAAAGTCCAAGCGACTCCTGAACTCTCTGCTGCCCCCAAACCAGTCCCCAGATGTTACATTCGGGCCGTGCGCTTGGCTACAACCTCCAACCTGCCCTCTGCCCATGCTCCCGCGAGCGCTGTCTGCGGTGATAGAGTGGCTAGCTGGGAGGTGCAGACCAGTCACCCAGAGTGCTGATGTCCGCCGGGTGGGTGAGTGATAGGCAGCCCTGATGTCTGCCGGGCAGCAGGTGGAGTCTGTGGCTCTGTTTGCTTGGTCAGCGCTGCGGCTCCGACCTTCAAACCAGCGCTATCATTCACACGACGCGCTCATAAACACTTTTCCTATCACCATTATTGTTTAAAGGACAAAGTGTAGCCACAGGTTTGATACCGGAGGAGCTCCAGAAACTGCATCGTCATTATGACTTGTGGATTAAAGAGAAAGAAAAATGTCTTTGTTGTTCTGGTTTCATTTCTGTTAATCTATCGTTGCCCTCCGGTGCACCATTACAGCACTGGAATGATCTGTGAAATCCAAATTCACATCAGGTCCCAGTGCTTTATTGGATCCAATAAGCTCCACTGAAACTCCGTCAGCCAGCCCACGGATATTGACAAGCTTTTTTGACAGTCTAAACATATCATAGAATTCATCAATACAAGCCCCATGGTCCCGCCTGTGTTTACAGAAAACAGTTTGCATCTCTCTGGCTTGGGTAATGACTCTGATAACTTGGTATAAGATCTCTCGTGAGTGCTGAGCGACTTATTATGACTCTGTGGAAACTTGGAATTGGTAACAGTAAACACTTATTTCACACACACTGTTTTTCACAGTGATGCCAAACCTTCCAGAAGAACTTTAATCTTTTATTTCTCTTTATCTGCAGAGTGATTTCAAAGTTAAAGTGAAAACGCTCGGGAGGCGCGGTGGTGCGGTGGTTAGCGCTGTTGCCTCACAGTCCTAAAACTTCCTGCTACAGTCCAAAAACATACAGATTGGGATTAGGTCAATTGGAGACTCTAAATTGACCCTGTAAATATTTCTGCTTTCAGATATGAACTGAATTCAAGGCTCCAGACTTTCTTTTCCAGCCCCCTTGTAAAAACTCTGGATAATGTCCAAGTGAGCCTATGCGAGAAGACAGCAGGAGATCCTCCGCAGTATTCATGAACATGTGACAGACGCAAAAATGAAAAAACAAACAAAACGAATAAAAATACACGTTACCATAGCGTTACCATACACGTAGAAGATGTCGAGAGAGTTTTTGGTGATAAGGGCCTGATGCCTGATGTGCATCAGGAATTTATACGTTACATCCTGCCTCTGCCTGCTGCACCAGGCTAACTCCGGTAATTGGTGGCGTCTGGCGACCTGTCCTAGAATTGGCTCCAGCTCCCCCCCAAGACCCTCAAAAGGATAAGCTGTATAGATGATGGATGGATGGAAATGCTCCTGTGGATCCTCCAAATGGAAGAGAAAGTGATTAAAAAGGGCTGTCTCCATCTCGCCTCCCTCATCTCAACAATTAATTATGATAAGCCCTCAAGCAAGGCACTTAAATCTGTTTATGTTTAAGTTTAAGACTCTTGTTATGGCATCATTCCGGCAGATGTTAATATGTACACAGCTGTGTGAATCTGAGACATGGAATAGCTGGGAAAAAGCATGCATGGTCAGCAAACCATCCACGGATGAATAAAGAGAGAGAGCGAGAGGGATCCTGGATCAAGGATAAGTCCAGCCGCCTATCCCCCTCCTCCACAGCCTGATGCTTAAATCCAACACCAGCTCGCCAAATAAGCCTTGAGCTCGCGTGCTATTTCCCAGAGCCGCAGACCTTGACCCCGCCACCGGCCCAAACACACTCGCTCTGCCCTGGTATCACGACTGCCACTGTGGAGGCCCGCGCAGATAAGACATGATGAATGCAGATTGTTTGCAGTGTGACAGACTCATTCGTTTACAGTGGGATGGTGCCTTCACGAGGGGGCAATGGCATACAACCTTTACTCTGAGAGGGATGAGGGGAGGAGAAAAAAAGAGAAAGATAAAAATGGGGAAAAGAGAATGAAAGAAAGAAAATAATGATTGTAAAGAAATGAGTGTATGAAAGGCTGAAGCCATACAAAACACATTTACTCCACGTACACACTACTCTGAGGTTTTAGAGCCGCTAAAACTGAGAAAAAAACGCTGCTGGCTCCGTTTTACTTTGAAAACTCACGCTGCATTTTAGTGTGGACGTGCAAAAACGTAGACGATTGGAATCGATGGCGAAGACACTCAATACCGCTTGTTGATTGTGTCTTTTCGGTCACAACGTAGCCTTTGCTGATTCGTCAGGCTCCTATCACATGACCCCCTTTCAGAAGAAAACAACCGGCATTGGCCTCGGCTACCAGTGCAGAACACAACATGGATAATCAATTACAAGCTTTGCTGCTCCTTTTGTCTTTGCCAGCAGCTGCTGTGCAGTTAAATTCTGCATTTCAAGAACAACTGTTGCAGGAGACGAGATGTTATTCGAGCAACCTGCGTCAATTCCCGTATCCAGCGGGGCGAGCATGCCCTCCTGTTTACACTAGCACGTGCATGCCACGTGTATGTGAGTGGTCACGTGATATGTGTTTGCGAAAACTCTTGTATGAAGAGAGATGGTTCAAGTTTGACAAAGCCATTTTCAAACCAAAACATGGAGGTATGGATGTAACCTAAGGCTCATACTAGAGGACACTACGACACAGGGAGACCTGAGTTGCAGGCTGATATCACGATGGCAAAGAGTCCATTTTTCCTTTAGGCAGGTAGCAAGGAGAAATAAATTGGAATGAGGGAAGTGAGAAAGGACGGAACAACAAAGTGAGCAGAGTAGAAAGGAGAGATAGAAAGATGTATCCAGCACATTCCCTTGTTTCTAATCTAGCGGCTTTTATCGCGGGGATGTCGGATTTATGCTTCTCCCTGACACACAGACAAAGCCCCATCTGATACTCTCCATGGCAACTGAACGTGGTGACTAATTTTAGGGTTGCGGTTTGGATAACACTTCAGTTATTAAATACCCGTCAGACAGCTTCCATTGCGGTGCCTCCTCTGAACAGGAGAGGGGTCGTTTAACATCACTCAGCCTAAAGTTTCTATGCACAATTCTTCTGCCCTGCATACAGAAGATTTATAGTTTGAACACATTGTTCGTTGTTTCAGTGATTCATCAAGCTTCCTGGGAGTTCACATATTATTTATAAGACAACAACATTAGACCTCCACAAATCAACATTTATTACATGGAGGTTTTCGCTTGAAATAACAAATCCATTCACAATTGTTCCCAACTATTCCTGTCTGCGCCACTATATTGTATTTTGTATCATTGTCTTTTTAGATATATTTTCGGGCATTTTCGCCTTTATTGCACAGTACAAGCATGAAATGAGGAGAGAGAATGGGTGAAGACACGCAGCAAAGGTCCAAGTCAGAACCAAACTCTGTATGCCCATGCAACCTGGTAAGCTAGAGGGCGCGACCTGCATCTCCAATCTTGTCAATTTTCCTTCCACCGCATCCATCTGCAAACGGCACAAAGACAAGGTTAGTAATGACCCAGTGAGTATCGTGTCACATCGAGCTTCTTAAGAACCAGATATTGTCCTCTGGAGTAAGTAGAGTCCATAGATAATAGTCGAGTGAATATTGATCTCACATCCGCTGGGTGGAGAGAGACACAAGTTCATATTAATGCTAATGGAGATGTCTGCTCGATATGAAAAAGTGTTTACTGGCATTTTTTGCAACTGTAGCTTGTGAGAGTACATCACTGTTGTTTATATTGTGTTGCCCCCAAGTGGCCAAAAAATCGGAGATGCAGCTTTAAAGAGATCTTTGTTGATGTAGTGATAATAATAATTATTATAATGGTCACAACATGAACACCTACATTTCCTTGTCACCTCGGCAACTCCACTACCTGAGGAAGATCACACGATACCATCAAAAGCTTTGAAACAGCTAAAGCACTTGACTTCCCATTGAGAATCTTCTCCCATCATTGATTTCAAAAGTTAGATTGACAATTATTTTCAAATGGTTTTCTGACCGTTTGGATAATCTTTACATGCTGTAACCACTGATCATTGTTTAATCATTTCAACCAGACGAGATTTTAATTGAAAAATGAACAAATTCTATTGCCGTGCACAACAAGAAGAACGTGACGTGATGTACAGTAAATTAGAGTAAATTGTACCCCTTGTGATGTCATCATGGGTGTAGGAAACCCTCCAAAGGTCCAGACACTGGTGGTGGTTGAAGGGATCTAGAGAGTAGAGCATCTGAATGAAATGAGTGGAGTCATAGGGCGCTGGATCTGGAGACCGGAGGAGGGTCGCCACAAATCACTGAAAAATGAGAGGAGCACAGATTTAAATTTTGGCAACGATCACGATTGGCTGATCATGTAAAAATCTGATTGGATTACAGATGGGAAGGGATGTAGAGGTAGTCTTCCTGATTGGATTTACATAAGAGCAATTTCTCACACTGTTAAGGGTTAGTGTTGTAATCATTGTGTGATTAAATCTTACATTGCTACGTTTTTTTTTTCTGATTGCAACAAGCTGCTTTCTGTTCTCAGTTTTTTTCCTAGCACAGGATGAGCAGAATCAGTATTTTTGTATGTTTGTCAGGAGTAGCTGTGTTTGGTACGTTGGAGTAAAATGGTAAAATCATTCCCAGACTTGTGAGGCCACGTATCTGTGCCTCAGTAAACAACAGTGTGTTAAAGGTCCACACAGGGCGGACATCTTTGACTGCTGTGTGTGGACCTGATGTGAGAGCGTGTGCTGCTCAGCAGTGTCGCTCTGACAACTGCTTCACATCCAGAGAAGCCAAACACAGCAGACCCAGCTGTGACACAACAGTAAATGACTTAAGACGAACTGTGAGATCCCACAGTACATGTTGATGCTCTGCTGTTTATTTGACTCAGTGGAGACGATGGGGATGTCAGCTGATCCACTGCTGACCTCATACACACGTTTAGGACCACACAAACACACACACACACACACACACACACACACACACACACACACACACACACACACACACACACACACACACACACACACACACACACACACAGTCGTGTCTCCATTACTTCAAGGGGACATTACATTGACTTACATTGATTTCCTGGATAACCGTAACATTAGATACTATTTGCCTGACCCAAACCTAAACCTAATGGTGACCTAAATTAAACCTAACCTTAAAACATGTCTTCACCTTAAAATTGAATGTCCCCATAATCTGACCGTGTAAACAGATTTAGGTCCCAACGTCATGAGTAATACCTGGACCACACACACACACTCACACACACACACACACACACACACACACACACACACACACACACACACACACACACACACACACACACACACACACACACACAGAATCCAAATATGTAGCAAAGGGTAAGATCTTTTTATGAGGATGAGCTTCTTCAACTTTATCCCAATAGCAAGGTTAGCATAGTTTTTTTTCTGTGTGTGTGTGTGTGTGTGTGTGTGTGTGTGCCTGTGTGTGCACAGGTGCATATCAGACAATCAGACAGAGAGGTGTGATAATAATTGTAGGTTTTGGCTCCATTATTGCAACGAAATGAAAGTGATTTCTCACAGCCGTTGCTTTATATGTCATGGCGTTGAGAAAAGTGGAGAAGGAAAAGGTGGGGAATCATCAAAGTTCCAGAGACAGAGCCACAGCGTGTGACATAACTCAGCTGTTACCTTGAAGAAAACTTATAATGCTCATCTTTCTCTCTGAACATGGTCATTAAACTTATTAAAGTGACTCACACATCCCAATCTAATTTACATCTAAGCTTTTCTTCGAGGTTCCTGCACTGTATCTTCATCTAAATATGGCTTCTAGCTGTATAATTAGTTTTAGAAGTTCTGTCATTTGCATCCACCTTTAAATAATTTCTCCTGCCTGAGCTTCTTCAAGGCCTTATGAATTATTAGATGAAATCTCAGTGCTGTTTAGGTTTTGGACATTTTACCATAGGCCTTTTGACATGTCCCGGTAGGAAAAGCACAGACTTAAACGACAGAATGAATGGTGGCTGAATTCCATTAAGCTGCTTCAGTGTCAGGGTCCTGGTATATGGCTTGGGGGCAGCACGGGAAGTGTTTGCGTGTTCTCAACGTGTCTGTTTAGGTTTTCTCCACAAACTACGGCTTCCACCCACAGTCCAAAGACATGCAGCTTGGGTTAATTGGAGACTCTAAATTGCCTGTAGCGAGCTTGAATGGTTGTTTGTCTCTATGTGACAGCACTGAGATGCACTGGTGTCCAGGGTGTACTCCACCTACTGCCCAACGTCAGCTGGGATTGGCTCTAGCCTTCCGGTGACCCTCGAAGGATGAGCGGTATAGATGATGGATGAGTGGGATTTTGTATGCTAGTCCATACCCACACTGTCATGTCTTGCACTGAACAGTTCATTGATGCTGCCTTTATGTACAAAACAAACGTCCGGTCCAAACGATGTAACGTCACTGCACAGATACTTCCATGCGTCCTTTACATTGGCATAGTCTGTCAGGCAGTACATCCACTAGAGGGCAGCACAGAGTCGAGATTTTCTTACAACCTTGTAAAGTCTCTCCTCAAGAAGTTTATTTTTGAGTTTAATTTATTCCTTATGTCCGATGGTCGTCTTGCCTGAACTGTTGGCTACACTGCCCCCCTACGATTTCCGTTGGTACTGATCAGTTTTGTCTGTATCCGAAGACGTGACGAAATGAATGTATGGACAGACGGCTCCATCCATTTCCGCTTAGGTATCTAACGTTGAGCATGAATGAGCCTGTGCTTTCTCCTCCTATGCCAAGTCAAAATGTCTGTTGAAAAACCCCGATGTAGCAGTTTGTTTAAAACTCAACTTGAGAAAAAAAGATCTTTTGACTGATACAGAATCACTGCAAGTTAAGTGAGAAAAGACTGACTACTTAATTGATACTCTACTTTGCCCACATGTTAGGCTGTTATCCCAGCAGCCCACAATTATTGATGAATTACCATGTCATCAATATTTGAGTAATAACTCACTGGGTGACTCAAAAAAGGGAAAGATTATAATAGGCTGCAATTTGTAAAATATTCAGAGAAGGGATCTTTTAGCCCGGCCCCGTCGATGACGAGGGAGTAAACGTTCCAGAGCTTTTGCCCGTTATCAAGAGGGCAGGCGTCCCCACAGGCCCCTAATCGACAGGGGAGTCAGACGTTGTGAAGGACAATTGGCAACTTGTGAAAATTTAATCAGGGCCATGAATTAATCAATAAAAGGGGGAGGATAAATGAAGCAGGCGCATGCACCTAAATTATGGCAGAGGAGGCCCCATGGCCCAGTGCAACACTTACTTCCTGAATAAATCATTTCCTTTGAAGGTCTGGAGTGTCCTGTGGAGCCACTGCTACCGGACTCAATTTTTTTTCCCCTCCTGTGTGGATCTCAAGGCCACGACATTGAGCGGGGAGCTGAGTCTGTAGATTCACCTCACCTAAAGACACTCACTTGGAATATTTATACCACAGCAACTGCTAATTTATTATAGGAGCCAATTTGGGGAGAGCTTTGCATGTTAATGTCATGCAATTAAGCCTCATGACCCACTGTATGTGATTGTTCTCTTACGTAGCATGTTGGGACTTAATTGTTGGGGTCTCAGTGTCCCAGAAGAGCTGGCTTAATATTATTTCCTCTGTCCACTGGCACTTAACTTTATTCTCGATGTGTCTCGAATATAATTACAGACGATACCTCTCCTTAATACGTTGGCACGGAACCAAGGGAGGCTGATGGGTTTTAACAGTTTAATTATGCAGCTTGAGGGACTTGATTACTCGATTAAAAGAATCGTCCCACTGTTCGTCTGCAGTCAGCATTCACACATATTTGGCTTTTACGTTTGTAGCCAAGAGGATGTGAAATCGAAAAAGTGGAGGCACCTGGCGTGGTAATTGGGAACTCGAGCCCCAACAAGAATAAATCTGAAGGAACTAAATCCACATCAAATTGAAAGTGCACGCTCGTCTAGAGAGAGGAGAAGGAGACAAGAACATCTAAGATAAGATAAGATATGATAAGATAATCCTTTATTAGTCCCAAAGTGGGGAGATCTGCAATATTACAGCAAGAGGGCAGTCAAAAAAAAACATTAGTAAAGTAATAATAAGTAATAAATACTTGTAAGGAGATATAAAAAAGAATATACAAATATAAATGGAGTAAAAACTAATATATAAAGTGTAAACAGAATATGATCAGGGAAATGGATTGCATAGCCACTGAATTTCACAGACAGGAGTAAGCGGTGTTATGGAAGTTTCCTGGAAGCTGGTGAGAGGAGAACTCAGGCAGCAACTGATGTCTTATGCAAAAGGTGTTTCAATGTCGGCTTGATGCATCAAGGAGACCAGAAGGTGAAACAATATACAAACGCTAACAGAGTAACATGAGCCATTGTCACCTCCAAGTCTGAAGATGTCTCCCACAGCATCCCAGTATATCTCATCCGTGAATGGCTAGAATTGCTGTCACTCTCTATGTATTCCTAAATCACATTGTGTCCTTACGTCTTGCCACTGGTGAAATACACAGAAGAGTTAAAGTCGGTGAGAGTTGAACTTTGAAGCCTCTCTGTCTGGCGCATCTGAGTTAGATATGAAAGTCCCTCAACGTAGACACTACAATGTTCTGTTGGTCGGCCCTTTATCTATAACCTGACCGTTGGTACTACATAGAGAGAGAAGGGAGTGTGTGTGGAATTTAGACAGGCACTATTCTCCTGTACAAATATGATGTGTATTATACAATATACACTACCGTTCAAAAGTTTGGGGTCACCCAGACAATTTCGTGTTTTCCATGAAAACTCACACTTTTATTTATCAAATGAGTTGCAAAATGAATAGAAAATATAGTCAAGACATTGACAAGGTTAGAAATAATGATTTTTATTTGAAATATTAATTTTGTTCTTCAAACTTTGCTTTCGTCAAAGAATGCTCCATTTGCAGCAATTCCAGCATTGCAGACCTTTGGCATTCTAGCTGATAATTTGTTGAGGTAATCTGTAGAAATTTCACCCCACGCTTCCTGAAGCACCTCCCACAAGTTGGATTGGCTTGATGGGCACTTCTTGCGTACCATACGGTCAAGCTGCTCCCACAACAGCTCAATGGGGTTGAGATCTGGTGACTGCGCTGGCCACTCCATTACAGACAGCATACCAGCTGCCTGCTTCTTCCCTAAATAGTTCTTGCATAATTTGGAGGTGTGCTTTGGGTCATTGTCCTGTTGTAGGAGGAAATTGGCTCCAATCAAGCGCTGTCCACAGGGTATGGCATGGCGTTGCAAAATGGAGTGATAGCCTTCCTTATTTAAAATCCCTTTTACCTTGTACAAATCTCCCACTTTACCAGCACCAAAGCAGCCCCAGACCATCACATTACCTCCACCATGCTTGACAGATGGCGTCAGGCACTCTTCCAGCATCTTTCCACCTGTTCTGCGTCTCACAAATGTTCTTCTGTGTGATCCAAACACCTCAAACTTTGATTCGTCTGTCCATAACACTTTTTTCCAATCTTCCTCTGTCCAATGTCTGTGTTCTTTTGCCCATATCAATCTTTTCTTTTTATTGGCCAGTCTCAGATATGGCTTTTTCTTTGCCACTCTGCCTAGAAGGCCAGCATCCCGGAGTCGCCTCTTCACTGTAGACGTTGACACTGGCGTTTTGCGGGTACCATTTAAAGAAGCTGCCAGTTGAGGACCTGTGAGGCGTCTATTTCTCAAACTAGAGACTCTAATATACTTGTCTTCTTGCTGAGTTGTGCACCGGGGCCTCCCACTTCTCTTTCTACTCTGGTTAGAGCCCGTTTGTGCTGTTCTCTGAAGGGAGTACACACCGTTGTAGGAAATTTTCAGTTTCTTCGCAATTTCTCGCATGGAATAGCCTTCATTTCTAAGAACAAGAATAGACTGGCGAGTTTCACATGAAAGTTCTCTTTTTCTGGCCATTTTGAGAGTATAATCGAACCCACAAATGTGATGCTCCAGATACTCAACTAGCTCAAAGGAAGGCCAGTTTTATAGCTTCTCTCACCAGCAAAACAGTTTTCAGCTGTGCTAACATAATTGCACAAGGGTTTTCAAGGGTTTTCTAATCATCCATTAGTCTTCTAAGGCGATTAGCAAACACAATGTACCATTAGAACACTGGAGTGATAGTTGCTGGAAATGGGCCTCTATACACCTATGTAGATATTTCATTAAAAACCAGACGTTTCCACCTAGAATAGTCATTTACCACATTAACAATGTATAGAGTGTATTTCTGATTAATCTAATGTTATCTTCATTGAAAAAAACAGTGCTTTTCTTTGAAAAATAAGGAAATTTCTAAGTGACCCCAAACTTTTGAACGGTAGTGTACATAATATACAGTGGCATATACAGTACTGTGTGAGGATGGTCAAAAAATCCTTGATAGATAGATAGATAGATAGATAGATAGATAGATAGATAGATAGATAGATAGATAGAGGATTTGAGGTGATCAATTGTCAAATAGAGGGGAAAAAAAGTTAGACAGGGGAAAAGAAATAAGAGAGAAAATGACAGAGACAGGTGACAAAAGAGAACAAGATGCAACCACAGGAGAGAGAGAGTGGGATGTAAAAAAGAGAGAGAAAGAAGAAAGACACAGAGACTTAAACTGGCAGAGCCAACGTCGGCTTCCCGTTGGCACTGTAGTGCGCTCGGAGCCAAGTACGAGTCTAGGTAACCAGCCACAGCAGCTCGGAGTCTCCTGGGCACTGTTCTCTTCTATCTCATCCTCGGCACTCAGTGAAGCACAGCAATCGCTCCCCTCCACACCCTGCCACAGATCTGCACCCGCGATTACGCCCCAAATCAAATGAGTCTGGGACTGAGAGATGGGGGGGGGGTGTTCACAGGGAGGGGGAGAGGGGTGGTGGTGGTGGTGGAGAGGAGACAGGGACGGTCTGACAGATGTGCATACAGATACATCATGCCAGCTCGGGATCTGAGTGGTCTGAGAGAGTGAAGCACGTTGGGTGATTTAGAATTCATCTGAAGCCCGTTGGCTTAGAGAGGGCATCCGTGCAGAGAAATGACTTCAGTGTTTGTGCAGAGATTCAGTGGGAACAATAGTGCATGTATGACAGGATACGTCCCTTGAAGCAGAGGCGACAATATTATTCACAAGTCTTTTTATGCAAATTGCATTCGGAGAGCAGATAGATTTGAGCTGCACAAAGGGAGAGAAGGTTGATACCCAGCAAAGATACATGAAAGTGAGAGGTTCAAATCTGAAACAGAAATTGGTCACATTGGTCATTTTGACAGGAGACAAATGTCTGGCAGGGAAGATGGTGACTGCAACAACAGAACAGTTGGAGCAAAGAAGAAAAGACTTATGATCCTTAATATTTTCAAATAGGATGTTTAGTTGCTGCCAACCTTTGAGTTTATGGGCATTGATATAGTAGTAATCCACAGATTTAGCTTTATACTGTCAGTCTAAAAGAAACAATCTATATTAATGCAGCAGAACCAGAGATGTTGTCGTTTTTATTCCCGTCGGTCTTCTTCCTACTTAGAGGCTGTCCTGACACTACATTATCCACAATGCAACTTAACTGTCTAGTGTTTGGGTGTGTTTTTGTTGGTAATGACCAATCTAGGCTCCAGTTGCCTCAAGCAGAGATGAGGAGAGAGCAACATAGGTCTTGTAAACTCACTTCTTTCTAACTCAGAGCCCCAAAAAAATCCCAATTTATAATCTTCAAAGCCAAACGCAGATGTAGAGGGAGCTCCCTTCAACACTGACTATGGGCTTTTTAATTCTGCAGACCATTTACCTCCAAAAAATCCTATTTAACGTTTGAGAGGAAAAAAATCTCAAAAGCTGAAAGAAACATAGCAGGCCTCCTTTAAAACTGCATTAATGACTTTTTTTCAGCTCAAGTGACCATGTATAATGTGAAATTAGCTGCTCATAGCAACATACCTATATAGAGAATCATCACCACCTCAGCAGTTGCCCTCAGCTACAATCTGTTTTCCTGTCTTCCAGCTCACTTGTTTGGTTTTACAGCCTGCAACTTAACTGTTTTGGTTCACTCCCACTGCTCTGGTCGTCACCATTTCCAGCCACAGCAGGAAGCTGTTTTCAGCTGCTCGGCACCAAATGATGGCGAGAAGAAGATAGCAACTAGTCGCTGAATATGAGAATGAAGAGGGTAAAGTGACATTTAATTACATCAGGATTTGGTGCAGTTGAACACAATTTAAAGATGACTGTGGACTGAGGGTTAACATGAAGCCACTGTACTGAGGAGAGCAGGATTAACACAAGGGCTCATGACTAAAGAGGTCGACCTTGTCATGAGGTCAGCAAGCATCTGTTAACATGATGGTACATAAGGCAAGACATCCTCAAAGTCCTTTGAGGGGACGACCCTGCAGCATTAAGTGGTTTGATTCATCACATCATGTCTTTAATTCTCCAAAGAATTAGAATAATCACAGACTGTGGAACGATGCAGCCATTGGCAATGGATCAGGAGGAAAGACCCCGATTGGGCCCCAAGATGTCAGTGACACACACACACCCAGGTCTGAGCAGCGTGTGGTCGGCCCCTCGTAGCAGAGGGTGTCTTCTGAATAAAAGGCTGAAAAACCCGATGACACTAAGGTACACAACTGATGATAATGTCCCTAACATCCGCTCGTGTATGGTACCTTATCATCAAACTAGTCCAGAAGATCTTCAAATGTACAAGGATATTCAAGAATTTCTTCTACCCTGCATTTTGGCACTAACGTTTTTTTTTCACTGTGCCTGCAAATATGTGCGAACAGTTTCACCACAAAATCAGCTCATTTCACTGCCCCCTAGTGGCTGGATAAAAGCTTGCTCTACATTTTGAGAAGAGTATCTAAAACAGAGCGATAACAGAGTTAATCGATTCAATATAATTCATATTTAGGAATTCATGTCTGCATTCCTAAAAATGAAAGTGAACAACAACAACATGTTTTCACCTGGAAAATGTCCTTTAACGTCCTCTAGTCTGACAGTTATAAAGATACACTATTTGCTGATAGCAGCCTAGGACCACACTATAGCAGTAATAGCATGTGCACGTGACCACCAAGGAAAGGTTGTATATGCTCTGGTTTTTCTGTGTTCTTCCTCCTCTCTTTTTAGCCCCCAAATTTTATTCACATCACACCTGATGTTGTTGTTGTTTGTGATGCATGGCTCGGCAGATAGCAGGAGAATTCATCAAATTAATGGGGAAACAATAAATGCACCAGGAGGAGCCTTTGTACGGAGAAGCATTGCCTTTTAAGAGCACACAGGTAAAAGCTAAAATAGCCACATCCTTCACGGAGTCTGCCCTTGCCTGCACTGTCATTTGGAGAAATAAGAGGGAAGCGAAAAGCCTCAACCGAGGCAAGAACATTTTTTGTATTGTAAAGTTTTAATGAGGAAAATTTGGCAAATTACACCTTTTACATCTTTGATTTTGCCTCATCGAGATAACACCTTTGCACGGGGATGTATTGTTATTAGGATAAAAAGCTTTTAGACTCGACGTGAGAAGATGTTGAACAAAAAATTTGAATCATTTATTCACACCAAAGTTAGTTGAACTTAAAGTTGCACAAAAATGTGAACGCCTGTGAACGTATTTCAAAGCATTCATACATTTTGTGAATGTGAAGTCAAAGAACAGAATCAGCACAAAAGTATAGATTGAATACAAGGCAAGGCAATTCCATTTATGAAGCCCCTTTCACACACCGAGGTAGATTCAAGGCGAAGTTTACATAAATACAATGACAGCTGAAAACGCTTATTTACATATATTTATATTTATTATTTGAGTAGGATTTTAAGAACCAGCACAACTGATGACAGCCTCTCAAACTGACAAATGTAATTTCACGAGTGTGCTCTCTGAAGAATCTGTGTGCCGTGATTTCTGCCACACTAAGTATGTTACAAAACTTACTCCTGTAGCTGTGAAAGTCAGAAAGCACGGAGGGGGAGTAGCTGGAGGGTGGTGGGTAGGAGCGTTTCAAGAGGTCTTTGGGGCCCCAGGCAAAAGGGGCATCGGGGGTCCCACATGGAGCCACCCTACTCCATGCCACCTCACAGACACTCATGACACCAATCCACATCATTCTCATCTTCCTCCACCACCATCTCAGACACGCCATACACACACATTCAGATGTGAAGATAGCCTTCAACCAAACATCCGAGTTAGTGATATGAGGCCCCATTAGGGACTTTCTGACCAGGGTGTAATGCTGATCATAGAATTTAAGGGGGTCCTCACAAAATTGTCTTCGCTGCTTTACTTAATTCCATGAAATTTTGTGGAGGCGTGGGCCATGACTCAAGAAAGAGCCTGTTACATTTTAGAGCAGATCCAGATAAACGTGCAGATCCAAGACTTCATTTAAAATGGCGAATTAGGCCATTAGCCTCTGTTGTTTCCCTTCTAGTTCTCTCCTTTCTTCTTCACTTTCCAAATACAAGGGTTGCAGTATGAAAGTCTCACCTGAAGAGAGGTTGTGAAATCTGAATCGAACCTGAACACACCACATACAATACAATTTATCCAAGTGCATCAAATACTGATTTTTGTTCTACACGTTTTTTACAGCAAGTCTTCACCTCTCACATTTTGCACCACATTTACCATCATCAATTTTCTTCATGTTTATCAATCGGCAGAGATACAAACACGTCAATTGGAAAACCACTTCACAGTATTATTATAACAAATGTATATATAATTTTATTTTGAAAGTCGGCATTAGAGTGGTGAACGACAACACATTAACATACAACTGTTTTTATCTGTGTATATGTTGCTGCCTCAGCTGCTTCCCTTTGTTCTCCGTCTCAAAGGAAACCCTAAAAAACTCACTGTGATTCCTCACAACTCCTCTTCAGCAGCCTGTTGATGGATCACAGCGTCGATGTGCTGCGAGATGCCACTTTCATGTACTCACAAGATTTTGAGGCTCTTCAAGTTGAATGGCACGATATGCCATCTCTGTGTTACACATTTCTGCCTCCTGCACCTGCAGGTGTAAAGACTGCTGCTGCTGTAAATGAAAAGGTAAGAGATGAGCAAAGGCGACTATTACACATTTTAAATTGTCTTTGTGTGACCGAGAGGGTCCTGGAGAAATTTGCCGAATGGCCTTTTGAAGTGGTGCTTGACATATATTACTTTTAGCACATATGAGCACTGGATTGGGTTTGATCACGAATCAAAAATCATTCAGTAAATCAGTAGAATTGTGTGTTGAGTGCATTTATTTTGTATCCCCCAGCATATAATGTGGTGGATATGGGGATCCTGTGTAGTGCGTCTGTCCATACAGCTGCTATTTGAGCAGAACTCAACAATCATTTTGATTTTTTCCTTGGAACTTCACTACCTGGTTAACAATCATGTCAATCAGTTAGTGAGGGGGTGCCTTTTGATAATTAGTGTTTCCTGTGGAATATATTGTGTCTTATATTAATTCTTGTTTATTAGGTTGTTTCAAATTAGTGATTTACTGAATTGGGTGTCACCATAGACTGTATATGAATATATTATATTCCTCCCACTATCTAGATGAAATGAAAATGAAGCTAAAATATTCCAGATTTGAACGCTGCCATCTTGTGGCGATGACATCATTTGGAGCCAGTCTGCGCAGTCGCAATCAAGGGGATAGAGCCTCGACCAATCACAAGTCAGTCTCAGCTGTCAATCTCGATGTTTCACCCCATTCTTATAGCATCCAATTACTAATTAAGTCCAAACCTACAGGAAAAGTGCATTTAAAATGACAGAAACCAACTTTGATGAAAGATTAGCGAACAAATTGACAACACCATTTCAAATGTAAGCAAATTTTGTTTGTACGATTTAATAACCAACTGCAGTAATTGAGCAATTAAATTAAATTAAATTCATAAAACAAAAGTAATTTGAATCTGCGACTGATCGCACGGGACTCTTGGTCAGAGAATTTGGTTTTCTAATGTGGCTATATTAGTGTTAACTGAATTACAGAAGCATATTTTATCTTTGCATTTTGCATGAAACCACTGATGTGCTTGTGAACGTGAACACACAGTTTAGACATTGGACGGGACAGCTGTGAGGTGTGAACGACTCTAAGTGGAAGTGAAGGAGGCGACGGGGTGACTGCCCCATCGCATTTAAACCGAGAGGCACAGAAAGCAGAGAGCCTCTCTCTCTGTTTTCCTCCAGAGAGGGGAGAGGAGGGCAGGAGCTGTGTAATTCTGTGCGCGCGAGACAGAATGAAGAGATGGGTAGTGAGGGGAGATAAGGTTCATTAGAGGAGGTGCACGGGAACAAAGCGTAATCTCCATTTTAACCTTACCTTTAGAGGAAGGCCACAGTTGCGGCTGTGATAAAGGACTAGTGCGGAGAATACTGATTAATCCTTTACCATTGTTATCAGGAGACGTCAGCTAATGCCGCAACGGTGAATCGCACTTAGCTGCTGTGGCCTAGAACATTTTTTTCCTCCTCTCTCTACCGATCCCTTCGTCTTCTTCTCAGTCTTGTCCATTCACAGAGTCTATCCATCTCACCCCTCATGAGGGGCGAAGAGGCGCCTGGGGCCTTAGATGGCGTAAGGGGGCGTTAGTGTTTTGATAAGTATCGATATCAATCTTATAAATCTGAATTTAATGACACCATGTGCCGGGGCTGAGGATATTTGTCTCAGAATCCTCATATGAGGAATAAAACTAAATAGGTTTTCTGAATTCACATCGATGAAGCATGGAAGTAATGCTCCTGCTTTATAAACTATTACAGTGGCCACCTCATGCATTTGTGTTTATTGACTTAGTCTGCACCAAATACGCAGAACAGTGAAGCTCCTTTTCCACTGGTCAAAAATCCACAAAGACCCAGGAACATCTGGATTTTTTTTTGCAATGGAAATGGAGACAATTAGCATTCACTGCCGGGTCGAATGACTTGGCAGCAGATGCAAATTTTTATTTTTATTGGTGTTGTAAATGTGATTATTGTAATTTGGCAAAAAAGCAAGTGGGAGTCTGCCTAAGTTGTCTGTGCGTTTGTAACGTCCAGAATGACGCAGTGGTAAAGGAGTTCATTGCCTTTTTTAGTGTTTAAAGTTTAGCCTCCTTTAAAAAAAACTGTAAATAAAGTGAGAAAGGAAAAGTAAAAAGAGATGTGAAGGGGAAAGTGAAAAATGAACAAACCACAGAAAGGAAAGATCCTTGGTTGAGCCTCAGCATGACTTCTTCCCTGTCTCCCTCCCTCCCTCTCTCTCTCTCTCTCTCTCTCTCTCACTCTCTGTCTCTCTCACTCTCTCTCACTATCTCACTCCCTCTCGCTAACTCTCTCTCAACCTCTCTCTCTCACTGTCTCTCTTGATGGATTGGCCCATCAGTTAGAAATAATTAGGATGAGCTGAAGTCTTGTCTCGCTGAATGCAGTATCACCGGGGAGCAGGGTCAAGCCTTAAAAACCAGAAACTCCATCCCGCCTTCACTTTATATTCCTACAGGGTGGCTCCCACATGAAATTGCATCATTTCGCTTTATTAACCCGGTACCTCTGTACGGGATCGTGCAAAGATGAGCAGTTAAAGAGTCTAAAAGCCGACGACTTCAGCTGCTGCTTCCTGTGTGTGTACAGCATGTAGTAAGATGGAGTATGCTTCATAGCACCAAGACATTATATTGCACAGAATATACTGTATAAGTCCAGTCACTGTGTAAGTGATATTCTAATATCCTGGACTGACCCTGAAGGCATCGTTTCATTTGCATTTTTTAAGCCTCCATGCTGGCGGCACCCACTGGCAGGAGGCGTTACATTTTTTTCTTGTGGACATAAACGCCTTGAGGGAATTTCTTCACACTTGGTTTAACACATTCACTTGGACTCAAAGATGAACTGATTACAATTTCGTGGAATAAGGTCAAAGATCAAGGTCACAGCTTGTGAATGCTGCATCTCATGAACACCTTGAGGGAATTTCTTCAGATTTTGTAAATTCACTTGGACTAAAAAATCAACTGATTAGAACTGACAGATCAAGGTCACTGTGACTCTGTGTTCTTATGAATGTGATACATCAGGAACACCCCAAAAAACTCACAAAACCATTTTTTGCCTTGTGAGCACGTTATTTTATGAATGCCTCAAAATTATTCTTTTAAATCTGGCGCACATTTTCACTTAGACTTACAGATTAACTGATTACATTTTGGTGACAAAAGGTTGAGGTCACTGAAGCCTCACAAAACACGTTTTTGGTCTCTTGAACATGACATCTCAATTCTGTCTTTAGATAATTTCTTCAAATTTTGACCAGTTGTCACTTGGACTCAGAGTCACAGTGACCAGGTATAAAAAAAATGTTTGTAGACTCAAACTGCACTGGTTGGCGGAGGCATACAACCACAGGGCTGTTATTCTAGTTGCTTATTTCTCCATATATTTCCATTCCTAATTCCACAGAGAATCAATCTTCAGCAGATAAATTCTGCTAATTAAATCCATTTTCATACTTATACTTCTCAAGTGTGCACTGTTTATTAAACCCCAGCATATTATTGTGATAAATAATTAAGTGCATATTAAGACTATTGTGACTCATTATCTCCTGAGCCTGTACAAGGTGGGAATTAGTGTCCTGTGTAAATGGTACAAACCATAGGCGGGGGAATAAAGATGGACGACACAACTGCTCCCCAAAAGTGAAGCTCCTGGTGGCGGGCAGCAGAAAAGGTCATAGATCCCACCTCTTCCATGTTAGCAGATGGGACATGGGTCAAACTAAAAAGTTGAAGATTGGGTCATTTTAGGTAGTCCTTATCACACCGATGTTTGTTTAAGTGTTAAATTTTGTTTTAATTTGTTATTAAATGCTATAAAAACATGGTGAAAACATTGCGATTGACAGCTGAAACTGACTCATGATTGTCCAAACGCTACTGCACAGACACGAGGGCACGAGGGTGGCGGCGTTCGTATTCCAAACTATTTTAGCTTCACTTCTGGGCAGTGTAAGGAAGAGGAGACGCGTCGTCAATCTTTTGAGTTGGTCTCAGAACGGAGTTGACGTCTGTGTGAGAGGAAGAGCCGTCACTGCAGGACAGGACGCTGATGTGACACATCACGCCTCTGATTCTGGAACGCTAGCATGCTATCTAAAATCACACAGTGTGGCGACATTACGTCTCGATTGCTGGGATAACTGTGACCGGCAAAGAGCGAGTTTAAGACACAACACTGACAGTTTGTCATTGTTTGTAAGGCTGTGTTACATGTCCCATACTTTTCACTTCCCTGCAGCTTCAATTCGGGATTTCAAGGTAAAATAAAACCTATGACCCAGAACAAAATTAATTGTGTTGTGTCTGTGCCAGAGGAGCAAATGCCACAGAGCCCTGCCCATCCCCAACGACACCTGTCTCCACCTGTGTGGCTGGTTATTGCCATCCTGGGACGCCTCAACCTGCCTACTGTCCTTTACAATGATGAGTGCTGAGCCCCAGTGGACCAGCTCACCCTTCCACATAATGGCTTTTTTTTTTTTTTTTATCAGAGTGGAGTCTGACCTTCTGCTTATACTCAGAGAACATTGCTGTAATATAACAATAAAGCATCATCATCATCGTCCTCGTCATCATCATCATCATCATCGCCTCAGTGTCTCTGTGGCTATTTTTCTTGGCATGTGTGTATGGTTTATTTTGTTTTGCGATACTTTCTACTCAGACTCTCGTGTCTCGTCTGAGCACTTGGCGAAGAGAGACTGTCTTTCCTCCAGCGTCTCAGTCTGACATTGAACCTGTGGTCGCTGCCTCAGCCACCGGAAGGAAGATTTGTAAACCTCAGACAGACACGAGAGCTGCACTCCATTGCCTGCACGGATTCATTATTCAAACATGACCCCTCTTCTACCTCCCCCTCCTCTTTAAAAGTGCTGGAGATGCCACAGACAATCTGGCACTTCTTTCCTCCTCTCCATTAGAGACGAATGGGCTTTTTTTGGGTCGTGTGTGTGTGTGTGTGTGTGTGTGTGTGTGTGTGTGTGTGTGTGTGTGTGTGTGTGTGTGTGTGTGTGTGTGTGTGTGTGTGTGTGTGTGTGTGTGTGTGTGTCTGAGCCTTTCATGTTCATTGCATGGTGCCTCGTCAGTGTCGGGCTTCAAATGCTGATTAAAATCAGAGTCTTTGTGACTCAGCTGGCTGGGGAGGACGAGGCAGGGAAGCTGCACATATAAAAATAAACTGGTCACCTCTCTCCTTCATGTGCTTTAATGTCCCGTGGTTTTTGCACCAGGTGCGAACCCTGACCAAGCACAGGATTTAACACACATCGCACTTTGTCTCATCTTTCTTCAAAGTGCATTTGGGCACACACATGTACACTGATGGAAAAAATAAAGAAAAAGTGACATCCCAGGATCTGAGCTGCTCGTGGAGTTCAATTTTATTTGCAGTCAACATAATGGGTTCAAGACTCATGACACGATCTGTCACATGTTTGCCCGTCTTTCCTGTTGTGCTTTGCCCCAAAGAGGAGACGCTCTGCCTGAGAAGGTAACCTTTAGGAGGTGTTTCATAAATACTAAATATAAGAGACATGTTCCGTTATTAATCAGTCGTCTTCTCTCCGCAGTCATGATGTATTTCACATGGCAGCCATGGAATTGAGCGGAGAAAGATGGAATTCCATCTACTGAACGCAAACCCATTTTCAATTACACAAAAAACCTTCAGCGTGTGTGTTAGCGCACACGCGTGCATACGGCCGTGCGTGCTTGTGTTCTTGCAAAGGAAGGGGATTGCTCTAAAATGCAATCCAATCTTTGAACAAATGGAGGGAAAGAGTTGCTACATCCCGAGTTTGAAAACACATTCTGCTGTGTGCAAGTGGAGCAAAATTGCTTAGTGTTTTTACTTGACATACTTGCCATCCTTTTTCTATTATAGAGGGGAAAAAATACATTGCTCGAATGTTATCTGAAGGTTTGAATGTTTTATGGGAGCAACAGGAGGCTAGTGCCCGGCCACACCGGGTACCCTGGTTTGGATTTAATGAAGTCTACAGGCAGTGCATCACTTTGGGATGCATCACACCAGATGAGACTGAATATTGCCAATATGTTTAAGTCAGTCTGGATCACCGTGAAATATGTTCAGCCACAAATCTGAGCTGTTTAAGAAACATAAGGCTCTAAAATTTGGCATATTTTCAGATGATGAACAGAAAATGTACAAGTCAGAGTTATGATTCAAAGTAATAAAAGTGTCAGAATGTTCCTCACTCTCTCCTGCCCGAAATTAAAAATCTGGCTTTCCATCACGCTGCGCTCGTGCCACATCCAAAGCAAATTAGCCTGAGACATCGTATGTGGTTTGGTTTTGGCCTGCGATCAGCATTCCGTTGACCATCACCACCCATCGACCATGTCAGATCTCAGGCTTCCCACTGAGAACTGCATGAGTTTACAGCAACTTGGGGAACACACATGTGCCCCTCAGCCCGAGGTTGGTAAACACAAACCTTAGCTCAGCTCCATTTGGTGATGGGACGGGGTCAGGGAGAGTGGATGATGTGTGTCTGCCTGAGATGGGGCCTTGATCTCAGACTGTGCAGATCACTGGATGTGAGGAGTGAGACAACATTGCTTCTTCGGGGGAACATATAGGGGTGAATCAATGAATCTTCAAATTTTGTAGTAGCATGGACGGTGTATGTTGAAGTTCGTGTGCTTGCACAAACGTGTAACTGTCTCCTATAAATGACATTTATGTTCCACTAATTTGTTTCACCAGTTCTTTTCTGTTGTCAAGTGTCAGCTCATGCAAACATTTCATAGTGAATGTACAGTATGGACAGGTTGCAGATGTACAGTGAGCGGAACAAAGACCCATTTCACAGCAAAAATGTAAACTTGTCTAAAGCACAGATTTAATTAGTAATATTAATGATTTCTTTTAGTTGAGTCAGTACCTGGGCTCTGGCATTGTGCATTCTCAGTCACTGACATGGTTTACTGAGGCACTTACTGTAATGGAGCAGATAGACGACGCATCTCCACTTCCTCCCACTTTCCAGAAATTAAGCCCAATTATCCTGGATACGAACGCTGCCATCTTGCACTTTTAAAGCCAGAATCTTCACAGTGGTCATTGTAGTGTAGAGCCGTGGTCGGGACGTCCCGGCAATACCTGCGACCAATCGCGAGTCAGTCTCAACTGTCAGTCATGACGTTTCACCTTGTTTTTATAGCGTGAAATAACTCATTAAAACCAAGATCACTGGAAAATTTGCAATAACAGAAACCATATTTGATACAAAATGTACTTTGCGTAAACTTTGAGCTTTTAGTTTGGTCCATGTCCCATCCTCCAACATGGAGGAGGCAGGGTTTAAGATCTATACTGCAGCTCCAGCTTCACTTTTGCCGAGCAGACATTAACTTAAGACCACAGATGGAGGAGGAAATATTAGAGGATAACAAAAGTCTGTATGGTTCATCATCAAGGAAGCATGAACGTTGTAGAAATTGTTAAGGCAATCAAGCCAGTAGTTGTTATGGTAATATATAGTCATATTTTAGTCTGGACCAAAGTGGTGGATCGAACGCTGACCAAGAGACTGACTGAGCTAGAGGCAGACATTGCCATCCCAGGAACCATGACACTAACACGGCAAAAAGTAATTCAGCAAGCACTACTTCTCTGTGAAATTTGCTTCTGTGATATTTGCTTTTGCAAATCTTAGGTAAGAATGTAATTTCAAGGAGACGGAGTCTGCCTGGAATTTCTGAATTCAGTCTGAAGACAGACTAAGTGAAGAAATAGCAACCATCATCCACTCCTGCTGTTATCTGGAAAAAAGTATTTTCTGACAGTAATTTTAGGTGGAGACAGGGGCAGGGGACAAAGTTCTAATGCCGTATTCAAACATATAATTTGCACTGAGGATGAAGTCAGCACTCTTATTCTTCAAATGCAAACAGACAGCGTGAGAGTAATATGAGGAGACAAGAGTTTTGGGAGCATGTGGCTCAGAAGTTGCTCCCTTCAAGCCCTTAGAGATATCACACTGGGACCACTTCCAAATGAAACTTCAAATCCATCATTTCTCTTTTGGTTTCTCATTAGCAGATGATACAACGGCAGAGCCAGGAGGCAACGAAGAGCACGCCGTGGTGATCCGGCGACTGATATCCACCCCTGATGCCACCCAAGTTCTTGGGATTTTTGAGATTTTTCAGGTGAGCGATTTCCCTTTTCCTCCGCACGCCTCAGATCAGGGTCGGGCTGATCTCAGTTAAACTCTTAATAAGCCCCATTTCACGGCATGCAGCCAAGAGATTAGATCTGACAGGGCAGGCGTGGGCTAGTACTGAGACTACAGATCTGCAGGCTAAGCTCTGGATTGGAAATGTTCCAGAGTCTGCTGCAGCTTGTTGGATGGTTGCTGCATGTTGATACCAACAGAGAGAGAGAGAGAGAGAGAGAGAGAGAGAGAGAGAGAGAGAGAGAGAGAGTGTGGTTGTGTGTGGTTGTGTGTGGTTGTGTGTCTCCGTGCTCCACGCTCCCTGTTAACCAACCCACCGGCTGTACTGCACCTGAATCCAACCTATACTTTCCTTCTGAAATGCTTAATGTAAGAATTCACCAGTTGCTACTTCCTCAGATGAAATTTAATTATCAATCTCTGTTTCATTATCGGGAATAATAAAATTGTAATTTTAAGAATGACAGCCTCTTTGATATGTTACAGAGCTACTACAGAATTATTCCTTGTCATTTGTGAGTCCTCCTCATACAGGCCTACAATGCATTGTATACTTTATTGTTTGTGTACAGAGCTTTTGATAAAAAGTCAGAAAACTTTGTGTTCATCCTACCTGGTTTTTGAAGTAATGAAGATTTTATAGTTTTTCATAAAATGAAACTGACTTTGCTTCATTACTGCTCAAGTGTGGGGTTTATATATAAGCTTGAATGATTTAGTTGACTGGCATTATTTTTTCATACATTGCATGTCGGCTATTTCAGAGGTCTGTTAAGAAATCGACACAATATTCAGACCCAAGGTCACAACTTTTCAAAATAAAATCTGAATGTTGTTGTGCTTTTACTCAAATTGCTGAAGAGGAAGTGATTCCATGTATGTTGTTGCCATGACGGAGATCAGCACTCGTGACGCCAGTGAATGTCCAGTGAAATAAAAATAATCAGATTATCTAAATGATCTGGTGAATTTGACCCGTGGTTTGACCCAGTTGCCGAACCACTGCTGTAGTTTATCCAAGGACGTGGAAGAAAGACACGTTCGACTCCATCCACAGACTGAGGGCACACTGACCCACCTCCACTGACTGCTACAGAGCATTGGTCGCCTGTTTATTCATATTATTCAATTAATATTGAATATATCACATGGGCAAATCGCAGAAAAATCAACAATGCACTTTCTCAGGCAATTTAAAATGCCCATGCAAACACACATGAAGCCGATTAGATTAACGGTTCAGGAGATATGCGTTCCACATGCAGCCAGACAGGTACAGTAGATGGTGACCTATTCCCCCTTCTACTGACTGCATTATATAGACACTGCATTATTTAAGGTGTAAGCTGTTGGTTTCAGCTGCGGTGGCACGTGAATCCTATCCCACATGAAGCTAAAGATGTGTTGTCACAGCCCCGGGCACAGGCAGGTGAACCCAGCTTCCCATATGGCTTAGAGGGAGCTTATTAGGGCTCTGAGCAGAAAACACATCATCCACAGTGGACCAAGGCCACAAGGGATGATTTCCATTATGAAAGACTTTAATTCCACTAGTATGAGTAAGAGGACCTGTGTGGAAATATGAAGGCCCTGGGAGACGAGCTGCACCCCCGGCTGCTCGGCTCGTGTTAGGCCAGATGATATCTCCACGTCCTGCTCGCTCCTGATTGGCATTAAAGCAAAAAATGTGATTTCTCTGGTTTGTTTCCTGGACACAGTTCTCTGAGTAATCCTATTATTACCAACACAAGCCACTGACCTCGCACACTTCTGTCCTTCTCTCCCTGTTGCTCACTTTTATCTAAACTTGTAAAAATTCATCAAATGTACCCTCAGGGTGTTTGTTGCCAATCGATAAGAGAGACGGTAGACAAGGAATTCCAAGGCCTGCAAATGAATGAAAAGCAATGTTTATAAAACAAAGAAGAAGAATAGCATGATGGCCGCATTTCCTCAATATTTTCTCCTGTGCATTGATTCCAACGGTAAACAATATTAAAAAGTTTATTTAATTCAAGCTTTAGATCGAAATTTAGCGAGGTGTTTTTCACACTGCTGCAGTCACGAGGTTTTAGCAAATTAGTGGTTCCACACACACAGACTGACTCGTGCTCTTTTTTCTTCCTGTACATACAGATGATAACAGATTGAGATTTAACATTTTTTGCATAAACACTAAATCAACACCATCCACAGCAGCTTTGCAAACCTGTTCCCCTCCGCACTTATTATTCATTCACACTGTTTATGGTATTTATTATTGTTGTGCTCTTCACCAGGATGAATCTCGGCCATTTTCCCTCCTGTCAGGCCTCATTGCAAACCTCATATATTGAAAAGATCAATCTTCAGTAAGTGTGCAACACAAGCGGCTTCATAAAGCTGAACAGTATGTACATACTGCCCCCCTGAGGTTAGAGACGGTAACCGCAGGCAGACTGGACTGAAGTGACGATGGATAGATAGATAGATAGATAGATAGATAGATAGATAGATAGATAGATAGATAGATAGATAGATAGATAGATAGATAGATAGATAGTGTGGTGGAAATTTGGTCAACAAACGAGGTTCTGAGACAAGTTGTCTTTGTAAATTTATTTGTAAAAAGCTTTCTGCAGAATGGATCACACAGGCAAGGTGGAGGTTGCAAGTATGATGAAATGTGAAGTGTCTGTGCTCATATTTAAGTGTCTCTGTGTGGGTTACCTCCTGACCCCAAAACACGCAGAGGGGTGTGTGTGAATGTGTTGTTCTGTGTCTGGAACTTATCGCCTGTAAAAGTGTGGCTGATAGGCTGCATCCTAAATGTGTTGGAGAGGAAATAGTATCATGTATGGTTAGGGTGTTGTGTCAGTCAGCTGAGTTCTTCAAACAAAGGACAAACGGAGTTAAACCAGAGTAGAGCAAAAGGTCACATGATAAGGTGACATCAGGATCAACTTCTGCAAGACATGAATAGACTTGGCCCACATGCTGGACAGTGAGTGCACCATACAGTTTATGTTTAGCTGTACCCTTGATTGAAATGTCTGCTGTAAGCATAAACTAAGAAGTTATTAAGTAAATTTCCATTACAATATATTGATAGATTGATTGATAGATTGATTGACTGGTTACTAATACATCTTCAATTATAATTTCACATGTTTCATCTTTTATACAGCATATAAAATGCATATAATACATTGTCTGAGCATTGACCATAAACTTTAAAACATGGCCTTTGCCAAACAGTTTGACTGACATGTTTTTAATTTGAATTAAGGCCACAGTTCTGGAAACACCACTTGAGAGTGATATTGTTTGCGATATCTGTGTGGAGAGGCACATCTCAGACTGTGTATGACTTGTTTGTGTAACCTGCCGTCGTGAAGAGCTCTCAGGAGCCGAATCAATTTGGATTCTTTCCTCACTTGATGTGTGAGCTCATCTAAGCTGCTCAGCTTTGCATTCCTAAGAAACTCTTCATCACAACACGATGCACCAGGCGTGTGATCCTCAAACGCCTTTTCTCCTGGAACTTTCTGTGACGCAGGTTTCATTCCCACTCATGAGCAGTGAGAGAGAGAGAGAGAGAGAGAGAGAGAGAGAGAGAGAGAGAGAGAGAGAGAGAGAGAGAGAGAGAGAGAGAGAGAGAGAGAGAGAGAGAGAGAGAGAGAGAGAGAGAGCAAACATTATGCTGGCAGCATAAGAATGAAGGAAAGAGACAAGGAGATTTTAAGTAGGCCCTCTGGCCAAGTGTTAACTAAAAGCAACTTGTACTATACACAGATAAATGGCAAGTTTATGTATGTCACCATAAAGACAACATCAGATCGTCAATGCCAAAGCGTGGGCCCATTTGTTTCTTCTTTTTCTTTCTTCTTTCTTGTTTTTATAAAGTACAGAGTTAGTACATTTCTTTCATTTCTCCTGAAGCTAATTCACTTCCACACTTTGTGCAGTTGTGACAATCTTTCCTTCACAGGCAAAGTAAAGGAGATGAAATGGGACCTGGGAGATTTCCTCTAAAGAGATAATTAGTCCACTCCTCCTCCTCATGAGCTTCTCACCCAGTGTCACTGTTGTTGCCTAGTAACAAACCAGGGTAAACCCCTTCTTGTACAGCTAGGTATAGTGGTGGCAAATCATCATCATCATCATCATCGGGTGACTGTCTTTCTAGGTTAGTGATGAATCGAGGTGAGCAAGGTTATTTATGCTGGTCTTTGTGTCGGTACATGAATGTCAGATTTCTATTTGCACAGCAGCGAGCTCGCCTACGGGAAGGCCAAGTGATGCAACAATGACATGAGACTGACATGTCATCCGATAAAGGAAACGAGAGGCTGAAAAGTGACACAACACACAGGAATAAATGTAGAATAAAGCTACACTCTTCAGGTATAATTCAGTTTGGTTTGAATGGCGCTAAATCACAAGATTGTTGTTATTGTCTCAAGAATTGGAACTGTCTCAAGGTGCAATGCCAGAGCACCAATTCTTTATGTCTCTCATACACAATATTAAAGGCAGCATAAGATGTCTAAGTTACAAAATACCTGACAATTAATATAACATATTTAAATAGCAATGAATGGAGGTGAAAAAATGACTTATACAAATATATAGTAATAAAACTGTATTGCCATATAGCACATATCTAGAAAAGGTTTACAAAGTACTTTACAAAATATATGGGAATAAAACAACACAAGTAAAAATGAAAAATAACATAAAAGACAATATTGAAAAGAAACAACATCCGTTAAAACCAGTTCAAATCAGGCATCAAAAGAAAAGAAAAAAAGACAATTTTACCGTTTTTTCTCTATAAATATGTTTTAAGCACTGATTTAAAACCAGGTACAGTGCAAGCAAGTCTACTCTCCTCAGGCAAGAAGTTACAGAGCCTCAGGGTCCTGATGCCAAAAGCCTGGTCACCCTTATTTACCAGCCTTGATTTAGAGACTAGCAAGTGATAGTTGGGAGATTATAGATTACGACTTGAAGCAAAGGGAGTTAGTATCTCCATAATATAACTGGAGGGCCAGACTGTGCTGGGCTCTGAAAGTTATTAAAAATAATCATGAAATTTATTCTTAATTTAACTACCAGCCAATGAAGGGAGGCAACGATTGGAGAGATATGGACCCTAAACACTTGGTGTTGGTTAAAATATGAGCTGCGGCATTTCTGCACCGGCTGAAGACGAGACACTGAGGACTGAATGAATGAAAGAATGAATGTAAGTTGTAATGTTTTGATGCAATTCGCGTCCTCTTAATATGTTTACTTTTGCATTTCTAAGTTAAGGCACATGTTTGTCTCCTGATGAAATATTATACTCACATATGTCCACTAGGTTGCAGGACACACTTCAGAGTGTTTTTCCACCTATTACTTGAGTCATGTCGAATAATGGGAGGGTGTTATATTTTTTTATTTTTATCTATTTATCTATTTGTTTATTAGTTTTTTTCTCTTGTCAAGTCCTAAATAATATCGCCTTCCATTTTATGAGCTAAACCGTGGCAGTAAATAATATAATAAAAATAATAAAAATAATAAAACATGCGTACTCTGAAAATAAGATACGGAAGTGTTTGCAGTGCCTCAAATGCGCCACTGGGGGTCAAAGTTGAACAGTTCGCCTTTCAAGATGGCGGCCGAACCAGCACGGGAGTGGAACGATGAGCAGCTCAAAAGTGACGATTTACCCAAAAAAGACATAATCAAATTCATCCAGGACAATGCAGCCCACTCGGTATGTTCGCGCCTCTTTCCCGTGCGTGATCTCGGTGTGAATATGTCCAGGTTCAAGTTTTAAACCTCAGTGAGAAGTGCAGCATGCAGCGTGGTTAGCTGCAGCAGAGCCACATCAGGAAAGCTGCAGTGGTTTAGCATCCCGCAAAGCTAAAAACACGACAACACATGTTATACTCAATAGTTACACTGGTGTTTTTGTAAACAGTATTTCATCTGACCACTAGTAGAGACAGCTGCATTCACTGTTTAACGTTATTTCTTATTAAATAAAAACACGTAATCGTTCAATTTAGCCAACGTCATTAACGTTCCTAACGTCTTTCTGTTTCAGTTCCTTAACGAGCACAAGCTGCTGGGCAACATCAAAAATGTCTCCAAAACGGCCAAGAAAGAGCAACTGATCATCGCTTACAATGAGCTGTTCGAGAGCAAAGTGAGTAGCCACCGCGTCACTGGGGATGATGTACACTGAGATGGTTGACAGCCGCATGTAAACAATGTGTGTGATGGTGGACAGCCTCATGTAAACAATGTGTGTGTGTTGTGTTGTGCTTTCTGTGTGTTGCAGAAATTTAAAGGCACAGATCCAATAAAAGAAGTGACCGAGCATATCAGAGATGTGAAAATTGAAGAAAAGCCCAAAGAAGTTAAAGTAGAGGTGGTAGATGAGGTAATGGTGCAGGATGGTGAAGATGGACACGTTTTTAATGTTTGCTTTACGTGCACAAAAAAACGATTATGAACCTGCGTTGCTTTTCTCAGGGTCCGCCCAAGTACTTCAAGTCGGTACTGAAGAAAGGCGACAAGACCAACTTCCCAAAGAAGGGCGACGTTGTGGGCTGCTGGTACACTGGCTCCCTGGAGGATGGAACTGTGTTTGACACCAATATTCCCGCAGGTTTGACCAAAGTGCACCTTTAAATATTGTGCTTTTTATCATCGGGTATTCCCCCCCCCCCCCCCCCATCAGGTTTAAACCATCGCTTCACTTGTGTTTCTACAGCCGCCAGAAAGAAGAGACAGACCAAACCACTGTGCTTCAAGGTCGGTTTGGGAAGAGTCATCAGAGGAGTAAGTCAATATCATGTTAATTGTGCTGTTCATCCAAACGTCTCTCAAGCTGTTCTCAGATATGTACCCCAGAGAATGTCTGACTTTCTCCAGAGGTTTTGCCTTTCACATATGAACAATGCAGCAGGAGATTCTCTCTGCTCAGACGCGTTCACAACAACACAGAAATATCCGTAACGCTCAGGTGGGGGCAGCATTGCAGAGGCAGGATGTAATGTGTTATGTTAACTGTGGAGATAACGTGTTTTTGTTTACCACACATCATCCCTCTTATCTTAAAATACCTCTAGACATCTTCTACGTGTGTGGCTCTGCTTTTTCCTTCCTGAGATAATTGTATTTTTAGTTTTTTCATTTATGCATCTGTCGTGTGTTAGAAACCAAATCAACACAATCTCTTGCTCTTGGTAAATCCTGCGGAGGATCTGCTGCTGTGTTGTCGTGATGGCTCATTCAGACATGCTGCTGAGTATCTAAATAGGGTTCTGGCCGGTGAAGCTTTACAGAGAGTCAAGAGCCTCCCACTCGTACATACAGCCCCTCTGGAGAATGTCCGGGGATTTCAGTGCACGTCTGAACGCATCTTCAGTTCCTCAGTGTGACTCTTCCCTCCACCACCTCATCATATTTAATCTGTTACTTTCACAGTGGGATGAGGCCGTGCTAACAATGAGCAAGGGGGAAACAGCCCGAGTGGAGATCGAACCAGAGTGGGCCTATGGAAAGAAGGGTCTCCCTGACAACAAGTATCCTTTTCTGTGGCTGATTGTTTCCCACTGTCTGTGTGTCTTGTATAGTTGCAGTGAAATGTTGTCCTGCCAACACTGGGGGTCATTTGTTCCTTTTGTAATTTGATCTGATGCTAAATTCATTTTCAGCCATCTTCTCCTTAACCCCAGCTCCAACAGAGTACCACCCAATGCCAAGCTGATCTTTGAAGTGGAGCTTGTGTCAGTGGATTAACTGACTTCACGTTTGCCAGCATGCATCACACTTACAGATGGACAACACGATCGCGACTGTGCTGTGACTACTTCCTCTACACCTTATCTCACATTACATTATGTACAACAGGCTGCATCAAGAAAAAACGACCACTTACTTCAAATGTTTTTGGCCAAATGGAATGGCTTGTTAATAATGTACATATAATCATCCTGAAATATTTTTGTTTCTGTTTACATGTAAAATGTAATTGATAAATAAACTTGTTTTGTGGACTTAGTTCATACTTAAAGGAAATTGCTTTCTGGTCTACCTTATTAACCACTGACTGTGCAAGTATATTTAATGTGTGTATCATTTGCAGGATTATACACAGCATGCTATTGGTAGATTAAACCAATTTATGAAGCAAATTTGAGAGAACAGAAATTAAAAGGGCAAACGGAGCACTTTACCTTGGTTCTATATATACCACAAAATGGTAAATTTTTACCTCAGCAAAGGTCCGTCAGTTTGAGATAACTGAACCATGAAACCTGGAAGGAAAGTACCTTTTAAATTTTAGTGTAGATCTGGGGACAGATGCAGTAGTTCTCCATCTTAACATGGTGACTTTTTTCCCCACAATCATGGTATTGAATGTTAAATCCTACATATTCAGATATTTATGAATCTGTCCAAGTCAGTGCAGCTGGCTTGAATTTGAGGGCACTATTGGGCCGTGGCAGAGGTATGCACTCTACTTAGTGCCATTCTAGTTTAATAAACTGCTGTAAGCTAAGCTACTGGTTTGAAAATAAGACTTCCATTGCAGGACACGTCACACAACATTCAGTTCTGTCCAAGCCAAATTTTATTCTGTACAGGATAACATTTAACTTGATAAAAACTGACAGGTGGTGATCACGCTTCTCCTTTGGGGCATTGAAGCATTTAGGAGTTGGCGTTGGGTCCCTTCTTCTTTCCGAAGGTGGGCACAACGTTCACAAAGCGCCGGTTGTACTGGATGCGACGCTTGGCACGGCCAGTCTTCTTCTTCTTCTTCTCCTGCTTTTCAACCTGGACAACGAGATGGCAAAGAGTCTTATTTTTCACATTTATGAGACAATCCCAAATGCAAGACATGTAAATTAATAACATTTTAAATTATACTGGAACAGGACAGAAAACTAATGTCTCTTTACCTTGGGTGTCTGTCCCCTCACTTTTCCAGCACGGGCCAGAGATCCGTGGACCTTACCTGTTGTAGGGGAGAAAAGGAAATCATAGTCAGGACACATCCAATAAGTTCTAAAGTTTAAAACCAACCTGTGGGGGCCACACCATGTGTGCCACTTGTATTTAAAATGGATGTGCATGTTCTCTTTGGTGGACAAACATGCTATTAAGTGTTGCGTTAGTGAACTCACCTCCCAGCAGCCTGCCAGCTACATCCAGGGTGCAGTGCTCCAAGACTCCACAGGATGCCAGGGAGGAATCATCCTCCAGTGGGCACCCGGCAAGCAGAAGCACCTGATCCTCCACCAGGAGACCCTCTAGATCCTGGACATGAGCCTGAGAGAGACACCAGAGATACAGGTATTCTCATACACGTTTCCACATAAGAATTCAACTTGGGTGTTAATAATAAGCTGTTAAAAAATGACCAGGAGATCTTAAAAGTCAAGTGCACAACTTGTTGAGATTTTACCTTGATCTGTCCAACAGTTTCCTGTCCGGTCACCTCAAGGGTGTGAGTGTTCTGTGCACGCAAAAACAGCTGCATCTTGATGCTGGAAGAAAACACAAGGCCCAACGATTAAACATTGACTTTCATTTAAACATGTAATTGACGCGGAAATCAGCTCGTGGCTTTGGATTTATATATGACAGCGAACAAGGACCCCTAACCCGCCATGCATTTACCCTGTCTGAAAATAAGTCACATCAGAATGAAATTACAGCTACAAACATACACGAATGTGTATAAACGCTTTTCAAAAACTGGAAACTTGGAAACGGAAGAGAAGCAGAGCAACGTGCCGGGAACACACTTGTGTCTACGGGTACCGCGCTAATGCTATGCTAGCGTGGTTAGCCACATGGGGCACACGTTTCATAAAGCCGCATAAAAACACGTAATATAACCCGTAACTGCTCAAAATAAGAGGTAACGTGATACGCGGTGACATACGTGTTATATTTGTCAACTTAAACCTGTCGGGGTTTGTCGAATTTAGGGTTTTTCTCTGAAAACGCACAGGCCTTACCTCGCTTGATGCTAGTCGATCAACGCTAGGCATAAAAAGGGCTGCTGAAGGGACCACACCGCGCATGTGCAGACATTACGTACTTCCGCCTCTGTAGCCACGCCCATCACATGTTGAAGGGTGATGCGTTTTGTTTGCATGGAAAAAATCGGCAGTAATTCAATAGTTCGCATTTTTCTGGTGATTTAAACTTTACCACACAAGCAGGTAATAAAATCAGAAGCTAAACGGAGGGTAAGAGACTATATAGCTGCTTTAGAATCACATGTTTGAGGTTTAAATGGACATTTTCATATTTATAAACCATGGGTCAGTTCCTTTACGTGACTCAGTAGAAAAGAAAAAAAACTCTAAACACTCGGTCATATGCAAATTTAACTTTACAATACTAGGTTTTCGCTCATATGCACATTGGACCATGTTAAAAATTAATTGCTTGTAGTATAAAAGTTTTATTCCAAAATACTTGATAGGATTGTCTGTGTAATGTCTCTTAAGAGCTCATGAGATCTTCAGCATTTATTTAACCCACACAGCAATAGTAAGAAAGATTAAATCAACGAGACAGTTCAGGATATTGTTGTCTTTATTAGGAAATCAAGTCAAAATAAAAAAAAAAGAGTAACTCTTCATGTTTTGTGGAAACAGAACCATGAAATATTAAAAATCTTTCAGTTTGAGAAGGGGAAACATGACTCAGAGGTACACACATGAAGGTCTCCTTTACAAGTTTAAACACAAAGAAAGAGACCAAACTAAGTCATCCAATCTAAAAAAATTAAAAAGCCTTCGTAACAGGGAAAATATAACTCTGCCTTCACAAATAACATGCATTAAGAACACCCAAAACAAAGCACCTCCATTGTTGGAGATGATCATTGCAAGTTATATTATATTAAACATGAATGCCATGGAGGGCCAAGTCTATTCTACTCCAACCAATAGCTACAAAGTGTAATTTAACTGATGAGCACACTCGAAACCAGAAAGGAGGAACAAATCGGCTGCTGCAAGTCTGTGGTTGGGTTGAAATATCCATGACACCCTGTGAAGAAGCCCTGTTCAGTGATGTAGGCAGGTCAGAAAGGATGATTTCCTCTGAGTCTCCGACTTCAGGTCAGGATTTTGTTCATCATGTTGGAGGAGGGGGGTAGTACTGGTTATACTGGGGGTATTGGTTGTACTGCCCCCAGGAGTTCTGTCCCCAACCGCCGTATTGCTGATGAAAAGGAGAGAAAAAGAGAAGAGTTGAGAACATACAGTTGATCAGCTCGAGAGTTTGAGACACAAATTGAAACAAAGTGAAAAAAAGTCCAACATTTTACGGGCAGTCCACCCACATTTATTCATTTTCTGCCACCACTGCTAAAAAGAATATCCTAGAGGATACACTGTAAAACAAAGTAAATGGCCATATATGTTCGGTGCGACAAAAAAGGAAAGTAAGGAAACCTTGGACTTGGGTATGAGACCTACCTGATACCAGTTGTAGTTATAAGCCGAGTTGTTTGCCTGCGCGTCTGTCGCTGCATTTGCTGCACCCGCGGAACTGTCATCCACACGTTGTTTCTTGGAATCAGGTTCCTGAGAGCTGCGGACGAAAAGATTTAAGTTAGTAAATTCTCTTGTAAAGAAGGTCACCATGAAATATCGCCTGTTACATTACTGTGACCCAACCAGTAACTACAGACAACTGGTCAAACTGCTCAAAAATATTTTCCAAGAGTGATAAGTTACTTGAAAGAATTGTGAAAATTGTGATGTGACCCAAGCCCTGTTCCCATATCCACCTGTCATACCCGTTCTCCGCTTTCCGCTTCGTGGGTTCACTTTCTTTCAGTAGTTTCTGCTGTTCGTCATATGCAGCCACAAGCCTGAGAGATGTAAAAAAAATAAATAAGAATGAATACTTATGTGTATATTTATAACACACACTATTTTAAATTTAACAAAAGAAACTCACACATTGATGTCGGTGCCAAAGTCCTCAAGGAATTCGACCTTGCGCTGGGAGAAGAGGAGGCGAGATTCCAGGGGCATCTGACTGTTCAAGGCTCGGTCGAAACAAGCCAAGATCTCTGCCTGGTTCTGCGTCACGTCCCCACTGTACTCCAGCTCAAGCAGGTTTAGATACAGTTTTGGACTCGTCTGTAAAGGCAGAAAGCAGCAGCAAGGAAATTCACTTGTTAAATTGTACAGATTCAGGCAGTGCAATCATGTTGACTTCATTCTGAACAAAGTAAATAAAAATAAAAACATTTAAAATGACAAAATCCATCAGCAAGCAGTGCAAACCCCATCATGACAAAATTACTCTTATTAATCGGTTTTCCCTTACAGTAACGGTCTGCAGATTTGTTCAGCTCCTAAACCTAAAGCCAAATCCACCATTTTGGTATGTAGAGTTGACCGACTAGTTCCTCACCTGGTCTTTTTCGATAGCATCCAGCAGCACCTTCCTGGCTTTGCTCAGACTTTTCTGCACCTTCATCAGCTGCCTCGCCAGCTTCACAGCATAGAAAGATGTCTCGGAAACGGCCTCAGCAGAATCCATGGCCTCCCTTAACAGCACCTCTGCATCCTCCAAATTACCGTGGCGACGCTCGAGACTGACCCTTCGAAGGCGCACCATGGCCATACCTGGGACTGCCACTTCCAGGGACTTCAGAATGTCACGAGCCTCCTCCACTTGGCCTGAGCAAATAGAACATGAACTCAAGTCAAAATACTGTAATTTTAGGTTTTTGGACCACATGTCACATGTTAAGTTCCTCATCGTCTCCTTGGTTAATTTGACTGCTAAGTTCAATATGCATGTTAGTTTGACTGAGTGTCACTCACCCTGCTGCTCCTCAAAGGCCGCCCACAGCAGGTGGATGGCAGGTTTCTTGGGCAGGTGGATGTTACACGCCTTCTTGTAGACATGTCTCACACATTCAGTGCTGTAGCTCTCTACATATTTTGCATACTTGAGTGAGAAAGAGAAAGCGAGTTGGAAAAAGTGCAGGAGAGGACAGAGAAAAAAGAATAGAGGAGAAAGAGAGGCAAAAGAGACAACACATTTTAAATCCACATTTTCAGTTGACAGAAACACTGAATTTCTTCATTGACAAGATCGTTTTTAGAAATTTTCTGTGTAAACCCATCAGCACCTTCATGGAACCAATTAGATAAGTTTCTGTAAGGTAGTGGGAGACGAAGAAGATGCAACGTAGTAGTTGGCAAATGCTGCAGTCAAATCTTGTGTGGCAAGCTGGCCATCCCCTAATACAACAGATACAGTCACATATCAACGTTACACGCAAAGAGAGTGCAGGACGATTTACTTTGTCGATGTGATTATCATCGTTGATGAGGGGGAAGTGCAGGGAGGAATCGGGAATGAGAGAGGGGTTAGCGGTGACTTTACCTTGGTCCAAAACTCTTCGTAGAGAGAACAGGCAACGAGGCATCGTTCAAACAAAACGACCACGCGCTCCGGAGACCCATTTTCAATCTCAAAGTCCAGGTACTCCTTCCAGTTGTTCAGCTGGGTCTTCTCTAAGGCTTTGACATGGAAGTATGGTCTCTTAATCTATAAAGACATACAAATTAATTATTGTTATACAGAGGCAAAAATACAAAGAAAAACATTTACAATAATTAACACTGTGGTGGCGAAAAGACACATACCCCTTCCTCAAAGGCCCAGCGCTTGCTGACTTCATGTTCATTGTGGTTGAATACTTCCTGCCGAACCTCGATGACTTTGTGGCGCATATTCTCGATCTCTGTCACTCTCTACATAAAAACACACAAAAAAAAAGGTCAACACTGTCATGTGTACTTCAGATTCTCCACTTGATGTAAAAACTGCTAGACCTGCAGCCAAGAATTTACATCACCATGAGCTTGCCAGACACAAGAAGCCTGCAGAGGGGAGAGTATGTATGCACCCAGCACATCAGCCTCTGGGTGCAGGTGCTGGGATCAATGGGCCTCAGGTCATCCTTTTAGATTTAAGACGAGTCTCTGATTGGAAGCCACCTTGAATCCCCACTGGCATTCATTGGCTTGGCTGCTGACATAAAAACACCCCTTCAAACCTGAACAAATGTTTCTTTCTATTTCATCAAGTTAAGCTCCTACTATCCCCTACCTGCAACAATTTTGCTAAATGCGTCACCCCTCCAGGACTAGAAGTTGGATTTCTACCTTTGCAGGATCAGCAAGATCGTCTGTTCCAGGTGGTAGCTCCTCCTCAGCAGCAGGCGTCTCTCCATCGCTGCCGACCATCGACACAAGGCTAGATTTAGAGAGCTCAAGCCTCATCTCGATGAACTCCTTCTCTGACAGGAAGTGTTTAGGGTTGTTGTTCTGCACATGATCTTTGAAGCTGCAAAGTTTGAAAAGGCAAGTTTATTTGTTTCGCACATTTCAACAAGGCAATTCAAAGTGTAGATAAAGATTCAACTAAACTTAAACATTTTAATAGAGTATTGTATTTTTATCTAAATGGCTTAAAGGAAAAAGTTCTCAGATTTGTTTTTGTATGGAGCTGAGTGCCCCAAAGAGCAAGCCATATTCACAAAAATGCCCTTGCAAAAATAAATATTTTTTCATCTCAGAAGATCCTGCAACTCTGGTGCCTGGAGCTGATAAAAATCAGATACAACATGACTGCAACCACCATCTTCTTCTTCTTTCCCCTTACCTCTGAAAGTGCTGGGAATATAGCTGGGTTGGGATGCCCAAGATGCGATCATAGACAGCGGTGACATTTGCCAGCTTCTCTTGCTCCGTCTCCCAGCTGATGAAAGACTCCCACAGACGGTCTGAGCGGAAGTCTGTGCCTGCTGCAAGCACTGACTGTTCATAAGTACTGATGGCAGAAAATGAAGAAAAGATTATAAAAATTCTATTTGATGTTTCAAAAGGGCCAAATACTGTTAAAAAACAATCAATATGTGGTTAAATTCAATTATTTACACATAAAGATAGGGCCATTTAGATTTTAGCTTTAGGTTCTGTTGACATGATGTGTTTTACTTACGCTCGAATGTGTCCCTCCGTCTCTGGGTCTATAGGGTCTGAGTTCTCCTTGATGTAGGCCAGGTAGTGCAGCCACAGGTCCACACTGAGAGGGATGGCCTGCAAGCCTCTTCTGTATACCTTGGCAGAGATGAAATAAAAAGCCTGTCAATGACTGGAGCTAATTTGCTAAAATTCTTATAAGATCTCTCTTTACCCTTATAGCTTAGTATCTTTAACAACTGCACAACAAGAAACTATTTGACCAGACAATCAAAAAGGTAGAAAAAATACAATATAAAGGCAATAAATGTGTGTATGTCCTAATAATGTGTATATTTACCTCTTCTGCAACCTGCACATTGCCGTGCTTTTTCTCGATATCTGCATACTTCTTCCAGTAGCCATAGCAGTAGGGATAGCGTAGGAAGAATAAATCAAATGAAGTTCTCACAGATTCAAGGATGTTCTGCAATGAGAGAAACCAAAAAGATTCACAGAATGAGGTTATGTAAAAGTTCAACTTTAGAAATGTTTAAACTAAACATACTTTAATAATCTCTATTTTCTTTTACCTCTTGCTCCACATACTGCAGCAGGTAGACCCAACCATTGAAGTCTTCTGGGTTCTCCTCGCAGCCTTTAAAGAGTTTTTCAAACTCACTGGGCAGCGGTGGCTCTGGAGCAACAGTCGCTTCTTCTTCTGTTGTCTCTTTGGATGGTTCTTCCAGCTCCATGCCATCCTCTGTAACCTGTGGTGCCTCGGTCCCATCTGAAGAAGGTATTGGGCAAATCAATTAGTTGCACTAATGGAGGTTAAAATACTTTACACTTGCTATTATGTGACCAACAGTGATACTTTTATTTTTACCAATAAATTACACTAAGTGCAAAAACAATATAAAAATGTTGACACTTTTTCAAAAACCCTATGGTGCAGTTTTTATAGAATCATACTAAGACTGAACTTTATTGCAGTAAAATCTGATGTGTTTGAGAAACAAATGAACAGTGCCTCACACGTGTTTGGTCATGTGACCAATAGCATTGTTTAGAGTAGCTGCTAAACACTTCAGTTGAGTGTATTATTGAAGAGGGATCTCCTTTAGATAACTAGTTAGTCATGATCAACACTAAATCTTACTTTTGTTGCACATCTTATGGTTAAACTAAGACCAACTTCATAATAACTAAATACCAAATCTTCTATTTAATCTCCCTCCAGCGATCAATAAAGTAATCCATCAATCTATGTTAATCACCTTGACTGCCATCTTGTACAGTAGCACTTGGCTCCACACTCATCTCTTGGCATTCTTGCTCAGCGTCCACAGACTCTGCTTTGTGCTCTGGTGGCTGTTCTGGTGGCTGTTCTGGTTCTTCTGTGGGCTGTGGCGGCTGCTCCTCTTGGAGAAGCTGAGCACTGGCGAGCTGAAACTGCTCGACGGCCTTCTCCACAGATCCCAGCTCTGTAGAATTCATCTCCTGAGTTGGTTGCTGTGGTTCCCCAGCACCATCCTCGGACGCATCAGAGTCCTCAGGCAAGATGGTTGTGAGTGGCTCTGGAGCAACTTGGCCCAGGGACCATTCGGCAGTTTGGCCTAAAACAGGAAGTTCAGGAAGAAAAGCATCCCCATTGCTCTCCATGGCAGTGGACTCAGTGTCCAGCATTCCAGTAAGGGTGTTGTCTGAGAGGTGCAGGTCTGTTGAAAAGCAGGTTGGATTGGTCATGTTAGGTTTTATGAGCACACACAAACAGAGCCGAATTTGACCACATTGTAATAATTTACCACCATTCAGCACCTCAAAAAGCACAAAATGTAGATAAAGAAGTTTCCAGAACTTGTGTGGTATAGGAACATGTTTTACTCATGCTATCACATTTCATAATTTCACGATCGTCACGTGATACGCATCATACGAATTGTACGTTCATATCCTGACACGTGTTTTATATTAACTTGCAGAAGCTCATATTATCATCAAACATTGACTATAAGTTCCCTCCACACCATATGAGGTCACCCGGGCAGAAGCAGCTGCTGGTGCAACAGGATACTTCCTTGTTCTAACATGAAAACAGACGACAGCTTACGGGTAAATCCCCATTAAGCTACTAAAAATAATGTAACCACGTGTTCGGTTACTTAAATAACAGAACGCGCAGCTGCTTAACTTCACAGCAAAGGCCCGTAGCTTCTTCGGTTGGAATCGGTAAATGTTAGCTTTAGCGTTAGCTCGAGCCCGTGTTTGCACCCGGGAGGTTGTTTGCATAATCAAAGTTCAATCTGAAGTTGGGCCTCAACTCCTGTTTCACCGACACCCATCGCAGCACTAGTGACCAGAGATTAGCGTTAGCCTCGCAACAGCCTTCGTCAAGTATCGGGGAAACGTAATAAAACTAAAGACGTTTTATAGCCTTAACTAATATGTTCGACTCAGCTAGGCGACACGTTATAATATAATCAGAGCTTGGTAAACTCAGAGTAAACTAGCCACATAACCAGAACTACAGCGTGCTAGGCATTTGCCTACATGTCCAGTTGATAGACGGCACCCGCGGCTCCTCCACGTTAGCTAGCGGGCTAGCGCTGGCAACGGCTCTAGCAACGTCTCGTAGCTAGCGTTAGCTCTGTTGAATCAACACATTTCTAGTCTCCCTACATCCACCACACGAAGCATTAAGGGTTCGTGGATCTTACCAGTATCTTCCATGGAATTCTGACCGGCGGTGAGAACTTGCGTGCGGCTCCCGAAGTCACTTTATCTAACCTACGACGTGCAGGCGTGCTCCGGCTACCATTCTTATCAAGTTGAGGAAGCGCTGAGGTGGAGAGTGCGCATGCGCGGTCCGACGCCCGCCAACCTGTGGGTACGTGTGTGCGCGCGCGTGTTCGACTTTCTGATCAGTTTTGAATTCAGCACGAAGGTCACGAGACAAAAGAGGAATTTAAGAATTCAAATAAGAGGGTTCCGTTATTTTAACCTGCAAAAGATAGAGGTGTGTACAGTTGGGAGATATTTAGAATGTACAGCTTTAAATGTCTGAAATATGTAGATATATTTTCATCATTTTATTATATTTATTTGGTATTATATTATATTCCTAAAATAAGATAAGATTGAATAATCCTTTATTAATACTGCTATGGTGAGATTTACTGTGTTATAAATATACAATACAAACACAAGCAACTAAAAACTAACAATTGAAATATGTACAAGGTAAACAATATATAAACAGTGTAACAGTACTGCACATGGCTGATTATAAATCATTTATATATCATATTTATATATACTTAGGCTTATTCTATACAACCTTAAGTACATAAGCTATAAGCACTCTAATATAAACAGTGTAACAGTACTGCACATGATTATATATTATTTATATATATATACTCAATTCTATACTACCACATACAGAGCTACTCAAACACTGGATTGCATAATTTTACATTGACTACAAGGAAATTACATTGAACCGTAACAGTAATTATAATAGACTTTTGTATTTTTACTCCTAACCTTAATGTTATCTTTTCTAAATGTTTTAGATCATTGATGTTTAGAATACAACATAATGCCCCTGTCGTTTTACAGTTGCTTATATCACAATAACAAGCAGGCTAACTTTGTATTATAGGCATATAAGCTGATACCTTCAATGAGAAATGAACTTATCAACATCAAATGTCACACTGTATCTTTATTATACATCATGCTCTTAATATTTACTATTGTACAGATGATCCTGATAATACAGTTTGGCTTGGGAAATTCCCTTTGTATGTAGGTAACTTCTACAAATGTTCATAATGAAACACTGTAGTTCCTCAGTCCCACTCACTCACAACCTCCACGTCACAGCTTGATCATACAGGGACGTTTTGAATGAATGGCAGAACGTGTGGGAAACACCGTGAGTAAAAACCTCCTGAGCTGAGAGGATCTGCTAAATCCGCACCTCTGCTTCATGTGTACAGATGTGTGGGTGATTCATGAGCCACATGTAGCATCAGAGGTGATTAAATTCACTCTGAAAGCTCAAATGGCGTCAGCAGCAGCTAATGGGGCCGCGCTGCAGCTCACTGCGTTTACAGCGCGCATGCGAAATGGCGTATGGTGCTTTAAAGTGTCGTCGTAATTCTGAATACTTCATTCCCATGCAACTGCCCGCTTTGTATCGAGGCATTTTGATCTATGCAGTATTTCATTATGATACATTTTTAAGTTTACAGTATGACTAAACCGCATTCCCCTGATTTTAACTCATTCTAGCTTTTATCATTGAAATACATTTCTGTCACACTTTCAGGGTTTTTATTATTCAATTTTTTCTTTTATGTCTGTGTTTTTACTTGTTTTATGTTCTTTAATGTAATTTTACTTCTGTGTTTTTTTCATTTATAAAGCACGTTGTAACTATGTTTTTTAATAAATGATTATTGTTGTTGTTGTAAATTATTTCAATCATTTTTTATTTAAAAATAATACATTCAGAACTGAACTGATTGCAGTTCACAAAGTGATATTTTTCTTATCCACCAACTTTATAAATCAGCACCAAAAAGCTATCAGAAATAATCCAACGGGTAAAATAAATACAGTGATACAAAATATATAGATTTATAGCAAAAAGTCAGTAACTAACCAAGTGTAAACACTGTAAAACATTTTTTTAAATAAATAAATATTAATATTAACGGTTAAATAGTTTTGAACATCAACCTGCCTGGGACTGCAGATGAAATTAGTCTAAGAGACTAACTCTGGTACATTTATATGAACCATTGTGCTCATCCTAATTAATGTGCACTGTCCCCTTTTAAATAAATAAAAAGTTTAAAAAATATATATATTTACGCTATTCAAACTTTTAACTATTACATACTATTTTAAAAATAAAATAAAATGAAGTAAAATAATGTAGAGGTATGTTGGAGAGATACATTTTGAAAAAACACTTTAGTAGTAAATCTTCCTCAAATGTCCGAGCTCACACTGTGTCCCTGAACGCCTCGTCGGAGTGTGTGTAGAGGAAGTGGCGGCTGATCCGGGTCCGCACCTTTTCCGGTAACACAGCCCCGCCACAGCTCGACTGAACGGCCGCAGAGAGAGAGGGAGGAAGAGCGACGGAGAGAGCGGCAAGAGCGGGGAGAAACGGCCCGGGGACGGAGGGGAGATCGCCGCGAACGCAGGTAGTCAACCCGCTTCTCTGTGTTCCTCGCCTCTGTTCGGCTTTTCCGGCCGCGGAGGGGTGAATTTGTCGGACCCAAAGTTGCTCCGTGTACTAACACCCCTCCCTTCTCCGGACCGCTCTTGTGTCACAGGGGGAAGAGGAGAAGAAAGTCGGATGAATCAATGACCTTTTGGGGAGCTCTTCCTCTGGAGGTCCCGCGGCAGAAACGCACCGGAGTGCTCGTGAGAAGAAGGGGGGAAAAACCCGGGGCTGTGAAATCCATCGACTGGATTTGAGTGAAGGCAAGTGTGGAGCTGCCGAAGGAGGAAGTGGGAACCCGGGCTCAGGACTGGGCCTGATTCACCTACTGAAGGCTTCTGGTGGACATCTCCAGCAGATCCGCCTGGTTCCTGAAGGAGAAATAAGTCCTGTAATGTGGCCTCAGCTGCTCTGAAGCCGTCGGGGGATGCACATTTTTTTTTTTTAACCTCTTCCAGTGGATCATGAAAATATATCCCCACCCAAATCTACCAGGGCTCCACACACGCTGCTCACAGTGAGTCACCATCTCAGGTCACATCACCTCAGTCCAACACAATTGTACAACTCAAACTTGAAAGTCAGCACCTTTTGAATACTGACACTTGTGTGAGCCCACCGCGGCCGTCACGTGGAAGGCTCCCAGCACACTCTGACACTCTGACCTCTCCCACTTGGACTGTGTCTCATTAGAGAAGTGATTTTTTTTTTTATTTTAAACCCAAGTATTTATGCACAGCAAACAAGATGGGCAAAATCCTGTCAAAGATCTTTGGCAACAAGGAGATGAGAATATTGATGCTTGGACTTGACGCCGCCGGCAAGACGACCATCCTGTACAAGCTGAAGCTGGGACAGTCGGTCACCACCATCCCCACGGTGGGCTTCAACGTGGAGACCGTCACCTATAAGAATGTGAAGTTCAACGTTTGGGACGTGGGTGGGCAGGACAAGATCCGGCCCCTCTGGAGACATTACTACACCGGCACCCAGGGCCTCATTTTCGTGGTGGACTGTGCCGACAGGGACAGGATCGACGAGGCCAGGCAGGAGCTCCACCGCATCATCAACGACCGGGAGATGCGGGACGCCATCATCCTGATCTTCGCCAACAAGCAGGACCTGCCCGACGCCATGAAGCCCCACGAGATCCAGGAGAAGCTGGGCCTGACCCGGATCCGCGATAGGAATTGGTACGTTCAGCCCGCGTGTGCGACCACGGGGGACGGACTATGCGAAGGCCTCACCTGGCTTACCTCAAATTACAAATCTTAATGTTGCTCCCACTTCACCAGCCTGGACACTTGGAGACAAAAAAAGTAGCTGAGAATGAAAACACGAGTAAGAAGAAAAAAAAAAAAAAAAATGCAATCTGAAGCAATTAATACCACAACCTCTCTTCTGAGTATATCAAAGAGAGTAGCAATTATAATTTGTTTTATTTTCCTTTCCTTTTCTTTTTTTTGATAATGATGACTTCACTATAACCCCAGATTTCATTTAAACAATTGTTTTACGCCTGGCTTTTCTTTTAGTTTGCTTTGGTTCACATTCTGTATAATCAGTACTGTCTAAATATACATTAAGCTTCATTTCCAGCTCGTATTGCAAATACTTTGATTGATTTCCTCCTTTTTGGTATCATTTCGGGGACTTTGGGACACACACTTACCGTTTCGCCCCCACCCTGCCCGCTCAGCTCTCATTCAGTATTCTCACGACCCAGCTACATATCCAAAGGATGGGGGTGGGGGGGGGGCGTCCAGAAACCATCGCCTATAGCATCAGCATATCACCTTCGTGGCTCAAACTGCCTCTGCAACGTGTAAGAATGTGTACTGTGGATATGTTAGGACCTCGAAGAAGAAGAAAAGAAAAAAAAATTAACTGTTTTCATATCTGATTGTACTGGGATGAATGAGGAAACGTGTTAGTACTTATTTCCTGTGCAGTGATTACATCCATCATGTCGGCTGTGGCGGTTTGTTTTCAAAGACACTATGTGGACGCTGGATATTCACACACACTGTGATATGGATATATATTTTTGTTGTTTCAGGGGTGTCAACCTGTTACCACCAGTCTTATTATTATTATTGTTATTATTGCCTGTTTATTCTTTTCCTCTCAGAGCTTCCATTACTCTTGAGTATTTTGTAGTTTCAGCTGCCTTAGGAGGGGGTCACAGATGCCCCCCCCCCCCCCCCTCTTCCCAAAAAAAAAATAAAAAAATCAAGACAGTTACTACAACAGAAGGTGTTCTCAAAATGCTGAGTTTGCACTTTGGGGAGGGTGTGTTGGTGCGTGAATGTGTTGGGTGGGTGTTCCGACGAGCTGGCTGTGCACCTTTTTATTTTCTGTGACTGACTTTTGGGCCCCAGCGAGTGTTTACGAATTTCCCAACCCCCCTGCCACCTCCAGTGTAGGTGCCTCAGTGACTGCTCCTCCTCCTCCTCTTCTTCTTCTTTTTATTCCATCATCACCTGCCTGTAGAGGTAAAGGTCCTCCAACACCAGCCTTCTGTGGATTGTTTCTAGATACTGCTCTATTATTTTATTTTGTTCGCTTCCTTTTTCTCTGCTAATGAAATAATAAAAAAATATATCCAGATCAGAACAGAAGTGACGCCTTTTCAATGAGCAGCTGCAACGATTCGGTAATATTTCTTTTTTAAAGAAACCAGTTGAGCTGATGAAAGAGGAAGTGAGAGCTCAGAGCGTTATGATGGTTGAAAGAAGGGTTAGCTAGAGCGGGCTGTGAAGTGAAGTGATCCTCGGCCCGTTTCCTCTCTGAGCTCGTGTGTGTGTGTGTGTGTGTGTGTGTGTGTGTCATCAGCTCTGAATAAATGATGACTTCTCTGGTTTCAGGGTAGTGATTGTCAGGTAAACCGTGCTTTCTGAAAGTATCACTTTTATCCATCAGGGCGCGGACTCCATAGAGAACGTTTGACATTTTGAAACAAAGGAGGCAAATTTAAAAAAAGTATACATTGCTGGAGTCGGCCCAGTTCTTGTGCCATGAAAGATTAAAACTCAACAAATCTCTGCATTTCAGGTAGGAACAGGACACTCAGTGCTCTCCTGGTAATGGCTAACTTCACATTCCTGTTCAAACAAGGGTGCTGTCAAAAGTGAAGTGGCAACAGTTCAGTTCCGTAAGCAGGAAATGACACATTTAACACAAGCAGACTTCCACTGTCATGTTTAACTTGATGATAAAAATCGTACAATCTGGTTTAGAGTTGAATGAATTTGTGTTACTGAGAAAGCGACAACACCAGTGTCTTACTTCCCTTGTGCAACCACGGAGGTTATGGTGACAGCCTGGCAATCTGCCCTGGGTCTGCGAGTCACCCTGAGGCGCAGATCTGAGGTCGCGCCAACATTTCATTTCCAGCCATTCATTCATTTTTTTTAATCTGCCAGCTTTACTGTAGCACTGGGATTCATGTGTTTCTGAGCCATAAGGACAAGCCCAAGAGCTCTGTGTGGTCCAGGTTTTACTCATGTTGTGGGGACCTAACACGTTCACACAGTCTCATTATGGGGACTTGTCTTTATTACGGGGACAAAAATCAAGACCCCCATAATGCAATTCCTTACATTTTTAGGCAGGTTTAGGTTATTATTAGGTTAATGTTAGGTTTAATTTAATGTTTATGTCAAGACTAGGTTTAGGTTAGGTTTTGCTTACGTTTGGGTTAGGTCTAGGTTTAAGGTTAAGTCTAGGTTTAGGTTAATGTTAGTATAATGTTAGGTTTGGGATTGGTTTAGGAAAGTAGTAACTATGGTAAAATTTAGAGAAAGTGTCCATGAAATTAATGTAAGTCAACGTACTGTCCCCTGAAGTCATGGAGACGTGTGTGTGTGTGTGTGTGTGTGTGTGTGTGTGTGTGTGTGTGTGTGTGTGTGTGTGTGTGTGTGTGTGTGTGTGTGTGTGTGTGTGTGTGTGTGTGTGTGTGTGTGTGTGTGTGTGTGTGTGTGTGTGTGTGTGTGTGAGGTCATTCGATGAAAGGGTGTGGACTGTGTGAAGTCAGGAGACGCTTGAAAGACAAAAGTAGTTGCCATGGGAAGTTGGTGGTTTAGGAGTGAGTAGAGTGAGTTACAGTAAATGTCAGGTTGTGTCTCAAACATAAACACACACAGGTGGAATCCTAACTCCTCTGGCTGACTCTTATGTGCTCAGCAGTCAGGTAATAATCACCCTCCAGTTTCATGAAAACCTAAAGTATTAAATTGACCTAATAGTGTTATTCTAGCTGAGTTTTCCGGACAGTCACTGTGCAGGAATGTTCTATCTCTGTATTTGCTGTGTTTGCTCATGTGCTGTTTGTTCAGTGGCTGTTGATGTGAAGTTTGACCTGTTGCTGTGCTGAAAGCTGCGTCCGGCATGAAGGACGCGGCCCAGGCAGATAAACTCAGACGCCTCGCAGACTCAACAGACCTATTATCTGCCCCTGAACCCGGCACTGTCACTCTCAGGTCAGTTTCTTTGGAATCGGCAGCACCAGTTACAGGAATTTCCTGCACTTTCAGAGTGCGCTATTGTACTGAAAGCTCTCTATTTGAATAGTCGAGGGCAGTGCCTCAGTGGTGTCAAGTGTGATCTTGTTTGCTTTTGATTTTCCGTTGTGGAAACGTGAAAACTATAAGCGCTCTCTCATTTCTCAGGAGCAGTGGAAGAGTAAAAAAGGGAGAGCACGGCTCCGGATGTTACATCAGGTCTGAAACACTGCACATGTCACGGGGGCCCTTGTCCAGCTGTCACTGCCCTCAGCAGCAGATGCACTGCACACATTGGCTGGTGTCGAATGCTGCCAGGCTCACCTGTGGCCCTCACTTAAAGGATTTAACTGTTTGCTTTGTGTTCTCTTACTTAGGCAGGTTTGAAGTTTTCATGAACTAGTGCAGTTCCTGTTCTAAACCTGCCTGTTTGGAATGGGCCCGTTTGCTCCGGGGACACCTCAGAATTATCAGAATTGTGAGTCCTTCTCAAACAGTTCTTTGACGTTGTTTGAAGAGCTTTTTTATAAACAGTCTATGGTGCAGAGTGAAGTTAGAAAGTTTCCCTTCATCCTACCTGGTTTATCTGCAATGAAGACTTTATAGTTTTATAGATTTGATAGTTTATTGATATTGAACATATCGCATCTCCAAATCGCACCATATTAGACACTGCATGTACCTGGGCCGCAACGACTACATGTGCCGAGTGTGAAGTCGATAAGATGAACGGCTTGCGAGACAGACAGGCGTTTGTGGGACATGTGCATGTACACGTGCTCCTGAGTAAGTAATTGCATAGACACTCATTCTCTTCCTGTCGCTGTCCAATCCTACACAATGACCCTGCGCCCTCACTGATGCAACTTCTCTTCCTTTCCTTCCTCTGCATCATCGTCATCGTCACCATCAGCAGTCACATCAGGCCTTCAGATGTGATTCACTCGTGTTTCCTGTGACCGGTCGCCAAGTGAAAGCTGCTGTAAAAGTGCTGGATTTGAATGAAAGCAGCCCCCTCAAGCAAAACTGCTTCGTTTTCTTTCTCGTTCAGTTTTAGCCCCGAGCGTTGTCGCCATTGTATTCTGTCTGGGTGGGGGGGTGGACTGGACTATTGTATGGCCTTTTGAACGGGGTAATTTCAAACAATACATTAAAAGGGAGCTCATTGGCAGTTCCTCTGTCTTTTGTTTACCCTGGGCGTTCCTCTTTGACTTTAATCTCACTTCAGCTCTTCATGAGTCAAAACCAGGAAACCATTGAACACAAACACAGAGGAGTCTGCTGCTCATATTTAATAAACCATCGCAGTACAACCTCTGACATGTGCTCTCTAGGAAAATCGGCTTTTACAGATGATGGCTCTGTGTCATGTCACTTTGAATCTTGTTAAAAGCAGTTTAAAAACTGTTATTATGACACTTGTAACAGTCATGTACTGTAGTGAGATAGCATGAGCACGTCTCTTCTCACACCTCCGGCAGTTCCTGTAGGTTTCTGCATCTATTAATTTTTATGCAACTCATTGAATGCAATGTAATAGAGTATGTTCACACTGTGGTATTGCTACTTGTACTTTAAAGTGAGGGATCCAAGTACATCAGCACATAACATTAGGGGGAAAAAATCACCTGATCTAAAATTTTTGAAAGGTTTGTTTATGAGTGACTGTCTGTACTTAAACAATTCAAATACCTCTGCCTAAGAGGTTATGTTTATCAACAGTCTGCATGTTGGTTTGTTTGATAGTAAGCAAGATCCTGCTAAAACTACAGCACGGATTTCCATGAAACTTGGTGGAATGATGTGGTATGGGTCAGGGAAGAACCCATTACATTTTGGTGCAGATCCAGGAATCTTTTTCACTTTCTTTAAGATTGTAAGATAGGGCAGTTTTTGTCATTTTTGTGAATTTCTTTAAAGTATTGTGCAGATCTGGATCATGGGCGGATACGGGAATTTATTTTTCACTTTCTATATGATGGTGACATAGGGCATTGGCCTTGGTGGAGGTAAGTGCTCTTCAAGGGCCCTTCTAGTTTGCTGGACATTTTCAGTGCATATTTAAAAAAGCCCTTCCTCATCACCTAGAGGAAGGAAACTCTAATTTGCTGTCATAATCCTCCTCTATGCACCCTTTCTAACACTGTATCCTCCCAATTGCCATGGGCAACATGACAAAAAATAACATGACATAATAATAACACACCTTTCTGCCTAATCTTGAGCAAGCAATGATTGAGCAATTCATCATAAGGTTCCCATTTAATTTAGTCCTTTCTTTGTTGCATTAAAAAAAAAATACTGTGTCTTGTGAATACTCACAGTTGTCTTAACGGGCATTTCCTGTCTGGAACATCCACTACTGGGACACACAAAGGGTCTTCAGCACGGGGTGGAGGGGCCGGAGCTGCTAGCTCAGAAAGTCTTGGTTGTCATGGGGCCCGTTTAAACAGTGTTGTAAAAGCAGCATGCACCGTGACATTCAGCTTCCAGGCAGTTGTGAGCTCGTCAGAATCTGTCGCACATTGTATTTCCCTCCCGCCTCGGACAATGTGCTAATAATTATGGGGAGCCCGAGGCCCCGTGTTCGCGTTTGGCGGGGAAGTAGTGCAGTGGGAGGGTTGTGTGCTGCAGCAATAATTCAGCCTCAGAGATGTAATTAATGGAAGCTGTACATTGAAAGTACAGCTTTTTCACATCCTTTAAAAAGGGTTTAAACTGAATATTTGCTGCAGGAAATATGCAAATAGGAGCAGGTAAAGAGATGTATAAAAAGGCGAAGAGCTCATAGCCCCGTCAAGGCCCAACAGTCCCCTTAAATTCAATCTAGCTGAACCAAATTTCACACACTCATCAGTTCTCTATGCCTGTTTTTTTTTTTCAAGATCCATGAATTGTTCAAAACATTACATCTTAAGGAAAATTCCTGGGTCTGTCTGCTGATCTGGATATGCTCCAGATTTAACATGTTCCTCCCTGACCCATCATGTTTCATGGTAATACATCCAGCAGTAATACGTCCAGACGTTTTTGCATAATCTTGCTTCCAAACAAATAAACAGAGAGGTAAAAAGGGGTACCCCACCAAAAGCGAACGCCAAGCCTCCACAGATGACCCCCCCGGCTCCATGGACTTGAGCAGCCGACACGCCCAAGCACACAACGTCCAGGTACGTCAGAACCCAAGCGTTTGTCCCAATCAACCGTTGAGCTCAGACCTGATGACATTTTTTTATATACAAAAAGACTTTTCCTCTTTGATACAGACCCAAACTGATGAATAAATTCTGAGCAGCACTTTCGTTTGTGACAGGAAGTGACATATAGTGCAACCTTCCTGTGTGACACTTGGCACGCCACAGCAACAGATGGATAATGAGATACAGAAAAAATATGATATGCAGCGTACTGTAGTAGAGATAAGAACAATAAACCGAGCGCCCGGTTCTAAAATAAAACTGTTAGGACGGGGGTGTAAGTATTGTTATTCTGATGCTAATTATATGTGTGTTAAACAGCTCTGTAATTACAGACTGATTTTCTGCATTGCAACTGAGAAATAGGAAGAGTGAGGATCCTAGAGTGTGACTGCTTCGAATAGCAGTCACACTTCATTTCCCCATTCTGAGCAGTGATAACAGATGCAACAAGTGTCTCAGCCACTCTTGTTTGAAAGCTGTTGTAATAAACCTGGTTGAACCCAGGTTAAAGGTTGAAATTCACACATTGTGTAATTATTAATAGGACTGCTGTGGAATTCTGTCCGACTGAACAGGGAGCCAATTATTCTCAATGCCGCTCGCTCGCTCTCTCCCTCAGGTTCCTGTTGGCAACCACCCACTTACACAAACACAGAAATAGTTATCGATACCACAACTTTCATCCATAAATAAAGCACAACACTAAATCCAAAAATAACCCACCACGCACAGCCTCCCCCCAACGGCTCTTACTAATGACCTGTCTGAGGAGCCATCTGCTTTCTTGTCCTCATAGCTCAGCTTTGTGTGTGTGTGTGTGTGTGAGCGTGTGTGTGGCGTCTGTGGTCATGTTCATGTAAGGCAGGTTGCTGGCAGGTGCTACATGGAGCTCAGTGACTTGTGAAGGGACTCAGTGTGCTAAAAGCAATTGTCTCAGCTCACCAGTCACTGTTTAATCTGAGCTGAAGTGATCCAACTAAAAGGCCTTATGATCTATAAAAGCAGCTTCATGCACTGGGACAAGGTTTCCTGTTGTCCCTGCATTACAGGGTTCAAAAGTTCCTCAGTGTTCTATTCAGTTCTTGTGATAGATTGTCCGTCTGTTATCTTACTCTCTGAGGATCGCAGGGGGAGCTGGAGCCAATCCCTGCTGACATTGGGCGAGAGGTGGGGTACACCCTGGAGAGGCAGCCAGCGTATTACAGGGCTATGATACAGAAACAAACTCATTCACACATCTCCCAGTCTCTCATTAACCTAATCCCCACACCGCATGGCTTGAGACTGTGGGTGGAGGCCAGAGTACCCAGAGAAAACCCACGCAGAGAACACGCAAACTCCACTAAGTAAGAGGCAATAGTGCTAACCGCTGCCCCAAGGCCCAACAGCACCCTTACGAAACCACCATTTAAAGTCATTAGGTACAGATTTTTACTTGGATCTGCATCCAATTGCACACACTCATATCAGTCTACTTAATATTTCATCTCCATCCATGAATTATTCTCTGCATCCCTCCATTAAGTTACATGGTAATCCCATATGTAGTTCTTGTCTAATCCTGGGAACTAAAAGACAGACAAACGCACCAGGATGAAAAACCTCTTTGAAACGGAAATACTGGAACACATGCAGTGCATTTCCTTACCAACAGACTACAAAGGTTGATCTTGTCAGTCACATGTGCAACAACTTCATTTGCTCCATTGTTTCTACGAGGCCGTCACATGACTTCCTTATCTCCTGCCTCTCACATGATCTCACACTTACGCACAGTGCAACTGCCACTGTTTGTAATGCCATTCACTTTCAGTGTTTTGCAACAAACCTGCTTGTGTACACAATTAGTCCCCCCTGCAGGCGGCCACAAAATCACTGGTGGAGCCTGTTGTGTCTGTGTGCACACAGAGGAGTGTAATATGCTGAGCCATCTGCAGCATCATGTCTGCTCCATGCAGGAGACAGCCTCCCCCTCATGTCCAGGGAGTATGTCCAATACACACACAGACAGACACAGACACACCCAGCATGCATGTGTGCACTCATGCATCACAGGTAGGACAGGTAGGTTACAAGCAAGGCCACGTGCTCTTGCATGAGCACAAAGTGATGCCTATGTACAGTGCACGAGAGGAGAAAAACAATATGGTTTAATAATAACTGCTGTTATCCTGCTTGGTGTGCACGACTTCAAAAAGGTTTTGCTTCAGCAGTTTAGCTGTAACTACACACAGAGGAGACAGGTCTGCTAAATGACAGAAATACCTTGTCTTTGTTTGCTCGTGTCTCTATGGCAACGCTGACAAAGACGCCGCAGCAGATGGCTGTAGCACGTCTAAGTGGTCTAAATTGATCTATCTCCACTCCTTACACACCATTCTTCTACAAATATCTGGTTTCATCTTTTGAATAATCGTCAGGTGATAATTCCAGAGCGACGAGGTGGGACCAGAGGCATCTACGTATAAATAGTAGAAAAAAATCCAGAAGTCCCATTAATCATGTGCTGTGTCCGATGGTGTACATTGATGAAATAGGCTCCTGAGCCAAAATACCAACGCATTTTGGGGATCATGCGATTATATGTGTACATGTGTGTTTACAAAGACAATTTTCTAATCTACTCATCTTCTCTGTATTTAATAATGTGATTTATTCTTTTGTTCTCATCATTGACTTTCCTCCATGTTGTTATTACATGCATACTTACACTTATCATTTGAGAATGTACAGAGACATGTGCTGTATTAGTGTCTATCATGAGATCCTCTTATATTTCAAACATGCAGGAAAAGAGTTCCTCCAAGAAATGTCCATATTTGTGTATATTCTGCACGAGAATCCACCTCTAAATTATCACCGGCCACCCCTTCTCCTGCGCTTTGCTTGACTTGAACTACAGCCTGAGAAAAGCTACATAACAGGGGTAATGCATTCCGCATGTGCACAATTAAGGTGCAGGGTCTGATCTGCCGTGGTCTCACCAAATATGGTTTTTAGACAACTTGTGTGATGCAGCAAGGTCATTTTATACTACACACTGTGCTACAGACAAACAAGGTGCAACTGCCTTTGCAATTGGCTGCCTAGGTGCTCTCTATTCATGCAAGTGGATTAAAGAATTTATAATTATATATTTTATGAACGGTGAATACAGCAGTCACTGGGCTGCAGCCACTTGCAACGCCACAGCAGCAGAAGCTCGACGTGCAGAGATCTTCACTCATGTGAATATGTCTGGCTGATGAGGCCGTCACAGAACAAAACTCAATCAGAACTGTCATATCCAATTTTCTTTAATCAATCAACATCACTCTGTGTTCATAGCTTTAACTATGAGATCAGAGGACACCATGGAAAGACAGTGTATATAAAAAGCTCCCCTGTCTATTGGTGGCAGTGGGGTGATGTGATCAGGGAGACAGTTTATTAACAGATTTATTATCTCACTGCAGCTTTATGACAACAAGCATCTGCTCTGCTAAGTATCCTTAAACAAGTTGAAACAAGATGAAACCTCCTCCTGCTCTAGAGCTGGACATGTGCTATGACCTCAGTGAAATGAGGAGTTCTCTATTGGAGATTGATGATGTTTTTTTTGTTTTTTTTCTATTCATTAGGTCAGAGAGTTCTTTAAATTCCTGCTAAGGTGACACAAACATATAATCCCCATTGGTCTAAAGTGGATCCTTGCCCTGCTGATTGATTATGATGAGCATTAAAGTAAGGGGCGCAGTCAGGATTCTTTCTATGCGATGAAGGCCAAACATTTTTTTATTTGGTTTTATGCTGACATCCAGCCAAACAAGCACTGGGAAAGACAGAAAGGAAAGCAGAGAGGAAGAGGCAGAGAGCAAAAGCGAGGGATGAAGGGAGAGAGAAAGAAAGGAGTGAGGAGGGTGTGACCTTAATCCTGCAGAGGGAAAGAAAGAAACATACACGCACGGCACACGCACGCACATCTGGTCCATCCAGTTTCTGCATAGTATTGCAGAAGACATGTAATGTGTGCTGGCAGTTAAACTTGTGATACACTCATCGAAACTTCTGAGTCAGCACTCGGGCTGGTTGATCAGTTTCTCTGTGACTGCAGTGGGCTGTCATTCATGGGTGTGGTTGTTTGGAAACTGAAGCCCATTCATGACTCATGACTCTTTTAGGGTCATCAACTGTTTTTTTCTTTTCTTTTAAATGATGTTGTGTGAAATGATTCTTTTATCTTTGATTTCAAATGGCATGGGTCAGGGTCGTCAACATTTTTAAATGATGTATTATTTAATCTTTAGTTTGCCTCTTGTCTTTGACGTTTTCTCTTCTTGTTTTAATTTGTCCTCTTTGTGAGGCACTGACTGGTTTGAAAGGTTACATATGAATACACTAATTAATATTATTATTACAGTCACATCACTTTAGCTAATGTGTTAGCAAGGGCACAGCCATTTCCATTTTGAAGTTGACATCATATCTGTGAATTTGCACAAGCTATTATTAAAGTGACACTGACACAATTGTAAGCCAGTTCCACCACCATCACCACACACTGCAAGGTCATGCACATTATTGCACGGCGCCTGTGTCTTTCCCTGCACACAAGCCGCTACACGTTCCACCAGCACACCAGGACATAAAAGTAGGCTACTGTTCCAGGTGAGGGCGGCCATGCCACCGGGGAGACAGAGCAGATTCTGTTAATGACACCACAGATCTGGGTTCTGTCCAAAAAGCCTGCAGGGAGGGCTTCGCTCTCTGTCTCATCAAATAACAATGAGCAGCAACAAGCGGCAGGGGTGTTGGAAGGAAAATGTGACAACACAACCGCTGTGTCTGAACCAAAGTGCAGACAACAATCCACCATGTTGGGGTGAGTAGCTACATTTGACTAACTTTATCCTAAAACTGGAAAGATATACTTTGCAGCTGAAGTACACTGCCCTCATGTGGCTAGCACAGCACTATGAGTTAATACACACTAGGGCTCTCTCTCTCTCTCTTTGTGTGTGTGAGTGTGTGGAAGACTAAATGGCCCGGCCTAATGAGGTCCTGGTTAAAGTTAGAGGTAAGGTTTTAATTGTGTTTAGGTTAAAGTTCAGGTTAGGTGTGAATTGGTCATAAGGTTCGGAATAAGGCTTTGGTTATTCTGTCCACAATGAATGGAAGTCAATGCAAAATCCCAATAGGGTTGGCTGCACAAACCTGTGTGTCTGTCAGTGTACGTATATGTTTGTGTTAGCTCTTTTTGTTACCTAGGACAGTTTCATTAGCTATAGGCAAATATTTGTCATTTCCATTATATTAAAAGCTGAGGTTTTGGTATATAGGCCTAGTATGTGTGTACTTGTACTGATATATTTGTGAGGACCAGTTTGAGCATAGACCTTATGGAGTGACGACTTGGTTTTAGGCTTAGGGTAAGGTTAGGGTTAGGCTTAGGCATTTAGTTGTGATAATTAATGTTAGTACAATAATTTGTATGTGAGTGTGTGTTTGTGTGCGCTCCAGGTATTACTCATTTGTCTCGAACTAAATCTGTTTACAAAGTCACATTATGCACCTTAGGTTAGAGTTCTGCAAGTAATAACTAATAACTGTGTGTGTGTGTGCGGGCCAATTTTGGTTCAATACCATCATTGTGAGGACATTTTGACGTTGTGAGGACATTTTGGCTGGTCCTCACAAATTCAAAGGGCTGTTTGAGGGTTAAGACTTGGTTTTAGGTTTAGAATTAGGTTTAGGTTAGGCATTTAGTTAGGTTAAGGGGCGGACTAGGGAATGCGTTATGTCAATGAGTCCTCAACTATAGGGAGACGTGCATGTGTGTGTGTGCGTGCGTGCGCGCGTGCGAGAGAGGAAGAGAAGGAGAGAATGAGAGATGGACAGTGGGCTCCAGTCGGCCTACATCCGTGTCCCAACTCCCACATGAGATGCAGACAGGGGGAAGAGCGGGTGTCTGGTCGGGGGGCGCAATGGTGACCCACATCCTGGCTTAAACCACACCCCCTCAAAGCATCCCTTTACGTCAGACTCCATAAGCACCCACGAGATCAGAGCGGCACGATTTCCACACATTAAAACCGAAATGCATCCTTGTGTCACTTTAAACGCACCAGGACGCGTTTACGTGCCGGCGGACGTGGGCACTTCCTCTGGATTTTTGAAATCCCTCATTTTACTCCATCTGTGGGAGCCAGCGTCTGCTCGAGGCTGCGTCCATGTTCTGCTTCCACAGGGGTGTTCACACGCACAAGAGTATCTAAATCTTGAATTGTTAATATCTGCTTTGCTTCTGCCCAATAATAAATAGTTTCAATATCGATAAAAAAGCGTATAGTTGAATAATGATCTTTGTAGAAGTGGTTTAATCAACTATTTAAGAAGTTTTTCGAGCGACCACCCCTACATGAAAACGTGGTGCGCTCCACTCCCTGCCGTTAGCCGTTGTTGTATCCGATGCTACTGAACAGATTCGCCGTGGTACAAACTCGCTCCACACTGGCACAAAACCCCGGAAAAGATGCTCCTTCACGGGGCTAAAACAAGAAAACACGCCGCCAGAAGTCCCGGGAAACTTTACCGAACTGTGGGCAAACTTTGAGAGATTTTCAACCCAAATACCACTTGTCCACAGTTTGCGAGGAGTGGGTTAGCATTGTTTTATCCCACCACCACTGTTGCCATTGGACGCGGACACAGACACACATATATATTCTTTTTTTTAAAAATTCTTTTTCTTCTGGAGCAAGTCCAGTCTGATGAATTCACCGAAAAAAGACGGAGACGACGATGTGCCCGTTAAAGACCCGGTGAAATATGGCGAACTGGTCATTTTGGGGTAAGTCTCCCTTTTTGTTTTTTTTTTAAACCTGAAGCTATAGTAAGAAATGTGTGGGATGGAGAAACCCTCCATTAACCTTGAATGTGTAGCATTAGCATCGGCACAATAAACCCACAGATGACGTGTGAGCTCAGGTTTGTTCTTGTTAAAATAAATGGCTGTTACGGTGGTTTATTCGGGCTGTAAATCTTTATAGTACCAGCTCATTTATTACACACCACCGTCGTTCACCGCCGCCAGGGAGGTGTAGTAATGTTACAAACTAACTTTATCACAGGAAGCCATATTCTCTTCCCTGTGGGGGGTTTCCAGCATCACGTATGCTTTGTATGTGTGAGCTACATACATGTTATAGCCATGGTACATGAGGCCACACAGATGTAGCCGCTTTTTCATCAATGGTTGTGTCGGGGGTGGTGATGGAGGGAGGGAGGGGAGGGGGGCTGGATTGCTCTGCCTGAAAATCCCAATGATGTCATACTATGCTGGATCTGCGATAGTGAGGCAGAGGAGGGTGATATCATGGTGTGGAGGAACATGCAGGTTGCAATGTGTGATTTAAAGCCTGTGTAGTCTGTGGCTGAAGAAGAGAGCGCTTGCATCCAGATGACCATCCATGCCGAGGAGGAAGAAGAAGCAGGAGGAGGAGGAATAAAGTCTCTCTACATCACCAGCAACACAGTAGGGCCGGATGTGCTGATGACAGCCACCAGCTTCCACAGAGTTTCCCACCCTTCATCCTCCACGCTGTGCATGGTGGTCCGCAGGGCCTAGAAATGCCACAGCACACACACACACTCATACACGCAGAGTCACGCAGCGCTTCCTCTGTATGCCAAAGATAACTGACCTAATGGCCTATTGCTTCCCCTCTGGCTGAACGTGGAGTTAGGAGGCTGTAGGCCGCCTGTATCAGAATACTGATTAGTCGTCCTCTGTGAACAGAGCAGGCCTTCACACCCTCTGAAGAGGCTGAGGAAATGATCATTTGATGCAAATGTTAGATTTCTAGCCATGCAAAATACACACAAGCACACCCTGCGGTTTGTGGCACGATGCTTAATGTGCCTCTTCGATTGTAGAAAATGCATTTTGTGTTGGCTCACTTTTAAACTGTAATGATTGAGGTATGGTTTGAATGATGGCCAAAGGCTTGTGGGTTATGATAGCTATCCTCCTTGTGGGCCTACATTTGAAAGACTGTCTGGTATTATTGTGTTATTAAAGCCACATACAGTATGTTAAAAATAACTCAATCATATCACACTGTTGGCTTTGAATATCATATTATTACTTAGGTTATCCACTATATAGATCAGATTTATTATGATTCCGGCCCTTGACCACCCTCTGTCCTCAGACATACAGCAGGTAACTCCCAGCGTCCGAACAGGCTGTTCTCTCCTCTGCTTCCTGTCAGATGTCATGTTTTCCTGGCCCGTTTTGTGCAAGTGTGGTTTGACTTTGCATCTGTCGGCCTTGATGATCGTATGCACCGTGTGGTCGATTGCAGCTTCAGTACGGCCATGTGATCTTTGCAGTGGCTGCCTGCCATCGCTCATTACCTTAGTTAGCCTGGACACTGCGTACGGCAGCACGGCCCCTGTCCCAGCAGCCCCCGGCATCGCTCAATGCACCTCTACCCCGTGACCCGCTCCCGTCGCCATGCAAACACCCTCTTGTCTTTGCTGGTTATCTCCCCCACACCTGTTTATCTCAGCCACAGCCCCTCTTAACAGTCTCAGTCGCATTCCTCTGCCTTACACCCAGTCCTTTCTCCGCCAGCCTCTCTGTGTTTTGCTGAGTGCTGACTTTTACAGGAGCAGCTCTCCTCGGTGCCTTGCCCTCAACTAAAATAAACCCTGTGTCGAGGGGCAGAAGGAGTGAATATTTCATATTGTGCTTTATGATGTGCACAAATGCGTGATGCAGGCCATGGCTGCCCAGCACACTTCACATAGCTCTTACTGTGGCCTTTTCCTCCGACCCTTATGCTCGCTGTATCTCTGCCCTTTCTCCCTCCATATCCTTTCCCTGCCCTTATCCTCATTTCATTCATTTAGCTTAAGTTTTCTCTCTCTAATACTCAGGATAGATTCTGACTGCTTTTCTTTCTCCATCAAGGCGTTTGCCACCTTTTCGCTCTCTTTAAGCTGATTTTCTCTCCTGTGCCCTCTTATCCTCGGTCCCATTTCATATCTCATACCTTCTAACCAGAACCCTCAGAGCTCTGTCCTCATATGTCTGTCTTTACTGACCCAGTCCTCCTCTTGTCAGACGGCATTTGAATTAACAGGCAGGGCAATGAAGGGAGCAGGCAGCACTGAGTCATCCTCCTTAGTTGGACTCCACATTTAATGTCAAGTACATGCAGCCTGTTTGAAGGGTTTTCCAGGTAGAATGCCCAATCATCTCACCATCACCCCACTGACTCTCTGCCCTGCTCTGGCCTTGTGGTTGATGTCAATGAATTCTGGCCCTGAGATCCATGGACGTTTGGTTTATTAAAACGTATAATGCCAATAAACTTCTCTTAGACAAACAAACAGACTTTTACTAACAAAATGTACTAGTGAAACTGAAGTCAATAAACAACGTGTCATGTTATTATACGAAAGATATGGGCAAAAGCGTTTGCTTCGGCTAAATACAGCAAACAATTATTTTAATTTTAATTTTAATTATTAATTAATCAGCCCTATTTTTTTCCTGTTTATTGTTTACATTGTTTGGTGTATACAACATCAAAAACAGTTGAATATTAACCACGACACTGAAAAGTGTCCCCCCCCCTTAATTGAATCTGCTCCAAAAGGGAATGGATTTCTCCTTCACCCATGCCCCACCCATATCGGTTTAGTAGTTTTTACAAAAAATCAAACTATTTACCTTTAAAGAGCTGGATCTAATACTTTGCCTAAAAATGCTTTTATCTGATAAACCACAAATTACATAATATACTAATAATTTCAACCGTAGTTCAGATGAATAATTCTTATTTTTTGGGGTTTCAACCAAGGATTTTTTTTTTGACCAATAATTAGTCAGTTTATTCCGTTGTCGGATGAGCAGATTAATGTCTAAACAACTCACCAGAGCCAAGAGTCATGTCTTAAAACTAATATAATATAAACTGTCCAGCAGCAAAAAACTCAAAGTATCTGATTTTTGATGAAACAAATGAAGAAAGGCTGGGGTGTTTTTTTGGCATTCGACCATAACATTATTGGCATTTAATGAACAAATTAATCAAATATAAAAAAACTGTCACAGAATGATTTTCTTTTTAAAGACAGTTTAATGAATCATACAGTTTCAGAGCTACATGGTACAAACATAGTAGAGCGGGCTGTGGCGTCGTCAGCCCACGCTGCTGCAGGACTGACTGACTCAGAACAGAGCCAAACCAGATGCCCTCTGATCTGATGCAGTTTGAAGGCCAGTAAAACCAGTTATTGTCCCTCCTAAAGTCTTCTTGCCTGCGGGGTATCCGCTGAATAGTTTTAATAAAGACCATGTCCTGCTGATTAGTCAGAAGCCGAAAACCAGAATACAGCCTCCTGTGTCAGCCCAGACAAAAAATTTGGTTTTAACACGGCTTTAAAAAAAAGGACAATGTCCAGATTTCAGTTAGCTCCGACGTTAGAATGAAGTTAACATGATCATTACACAGTAATTAAAAAAAAAAAAAAAAAAGGAAAACTGAGAATGTATTCATGTTGGATTTTAAAAGGCTCTGTCTAGAAAACATTATTTACCACTCCTAAAACTCGTTATGTCCAAACTAGAACACGTACTCAAAGCTGCACTGTTAATAGTAATGTGTGATTGTGTTTATAAAGCTATTCAAGCTTGCTGAAAATGCTTTCCACTTTAAATAGAAGTTAAACAACAAGCTAGCTCCACTTTTTTCAGTATGCAAACAAGATCACTGTGTTTTTCCTACCATGAGGCATTCTCCATGAAACAAGATAAACGGGATGAATGTGTGAACTTATGGACATGTTGTCTCTGAGTTGTATTCTGGTCTGATCTGGTACATTTGGGTGTGATGTCCTTATTTCCGTCCTGTGCTTTGTCTTTCCGCAGGTACAATGGTTCTCTTCCAAGCGGAGACCGGGGGCGCAGAAAGAGTCGCTTCGCTCTGTACCGAAGGGCCAAGGCCAACGGTGTCAAGCCCAGTGCGGTGCACATCCTCAACACGCCACAGGACAGCAAGGTACATGTGTGTTTGCTGTGTTTTTTTATCAGCGTGAAGAATTCCTTTCCTTCCTGTGACTCCCTAGTCTTTCCTAAATGGGCCAGAGGATGGATGACTCAGCATCATGACTGGTGTGTGTGTGGTCTGTCACTCTCTGTTGTATATGTGTGTGCGTGCATGTCTGCATCCATAAATGGGGACAGAGAGATGATGAAGTAAAGAAAAAATAGTTTAAGACGGGTTTTACCATCATGCGCTCATTGTGACATGCTACTACGACATATACCATAACATGACTTTGTTTTACAATTATGAATTGACTGTGTTTTATTGATCTTCAGTTTAGTTTTTCTTGGAGTGTGTAGATTTTGAAGAGATAAAAGACTGTTCCAAAAGATGAGCTCATCCACTCATCCTGCTTGCTTTTGTTGTTGTTGTTGCAGGCCGTACACAGCAGGGGGCAGCACAGCATTTCTTTCACTCTGTCCCGTAACCAGACAGTGGTGGTGGAGTACTGCCATGACAACAACACAGACATGTTCCAGGTAACACATTGAGAAACTCAAAAATACACGTTCAAATGTTTCTATACAACATTCTTGAATAAAAGTCGGTACGGTAAAAATTATCTCTAATTTGTGATCACGTGCTGTTTTTCTCCCAAGTTATGCTGTTATGTAATCTCATCAAAGCAGTTTTTGTTGTCAGTAGATTATTTTGGTTCAGATCCATTAAGAAGTAAAAATAAATTCTCGTGTGGAAAATCTCCATGAAAGTCTATTTTTATACACCAGGTTTTGCTCATATAATAGTATCACAGATTTATTTGGTTTTCAGAAAACAAGGAATCTTTTAATCAAGTTACCCACAGCATTAAAAGCCACAATCATCATCAACAGTATATTAATAGACATTACACCACTTTTAATTCTGAATATCACTTCAATCATCATTTGTTTTGATAAATGTTGTTCACAAAGCGCTTCTCTGTGTCTGCCCCCGCAGATCGGACGCTCCACAGAAAGTCCCATCGACTTTGTGGTGACAGACACCTCCGGAGGGGGGAAGGAGGGGGAGGACCCCTCCATTGCTCCCAGCACGATCTCACGTTTTGCCTGCAGAGTCGTGTGCGAACGCAACCCACCCTACACTGCGCGCATTTACGCCGCAGGCTTCGACTCCTCCAAAAATATCTTCCTAGGAGTGAGTACACTGATATTCCAGCCAATAGAGGTGTCTGATAAGAGGTGTATTTTTGGAATCAGGATTGTAGCTGTTTGAAATATTGACAAACTCAAGGTGTGTGTTTTCGATATATGGTTCACAATTTAGTGTTCTTGACCACTTTGGGACACAGAGGGGGGCTCGTGATATGATTTCTGTAAATCAGTTGCAATTTAAAACCATTTAAAATAGAATATTTTAGCCATAATTGTTATAAAAGATAAAACCATGCAAATAAAAATATTTTATCAACATTGTGAAATTCTTTATGCCCGTGACCCCTGAGGTGATTATAACATATTAGTCATAGCGTCAGTTGCAGCAGGTTAATATACAGCACCATAGGATATATTCCAACAGAATTTTTTGCAAACTAGCTCAAATCAATATCCTCTTGGATAATGGGGGTCCTCAGTCTCTGGGGTCAGGGGCTAAAACGTTTTGGAACCTCTGAGCTAAAACAAACGTTATATGACATCATGTATCATGTATACGTGCTCACGTCTGTGCCACCACAGGAAAAAGCAACCAAATGGAAAAACCCTGATGGACACATGGACGGTTTGACCACCAACGGGGTGCTAGTGATGCATCCAGAGGGGTTTCCAGAGGAGCCAAAGCAGGGGCTGTGGAGGGAGATCTCTGTCTGCGGTGATGTCTACGCCCTTAGGGAGACACGCTCTGGGCCCAGCCGGGGCAAACTGGTGAGTCACCACTGTTTAGGTTGCCACGTCCGTATCGCTTTTTGACCCCATGAAGGTTGTGGGAGGTTTATTTTTGGTTTTTGTGTGTCTGCTCTGTATCCAGGCAGAGGGAGAGAGCAGCGCACTACGAGACGGTTCCCTGGTTGACCTGTGTGGTGCCACCCTGCTGTGGCGTACGGGCGAGGGGCTCATGCGTGCGCCCACCCTGCGTCACCTGGAAGCACTTCGACAGGAGCTCAATGCGTCCCGGCCCCAGTGTCCTGTCGGCCTCAGCACACTGGCCTTCCCCAGCCTGCCACGCAGCCACAGGTCAATCTTTAGTGCTTGTTCATACAATGGATTGTGTTTTATTTTCATGTCTAAAGTACTAACTACTACTGACAAAAAACGTTGATGTTTTACTGTAGCCTTGAAGAACGTCAACCCTGGGTCTACCTCACTTGCGGTCATGTCCATGGACGCCACGACTGGGGCCAGAGATCTGAGAGGGAGGAGCAACCAGGGGAGGGCGAGGGCTCTACAACCCGCCGAGAATGTCCCCTGTGCAGGAGTGTGGGTCCCTACGTGCCCCTGTGGCTGGGCTGTGAGCCTGCTGTGTATGTTGACGCCGGCTCTCCTACTCACGGTTTTGTTCCGTGCGGTCACGTCTGCTCAGAGAAGACAGTCAGGTACTGGGCAGAGACCCCACTGCCCCATGGGACCCACGCCTTCAGACCTGTCTGCCCCTTCTGCTCCAGTGCCCTCAGCACCCCCGGCTGGACGCGGCTCATCTTCCAGGGCCCCATCGACTAGTCGCCACAGCAACCACTATAACAACAACCATTCATGTCGCGAATATTGGTCAGTATGGAAAGGTAATTAAGTTGGAGTGCTTAACGTCATTTTCGCGTTATTAAAGCATATGTGTTCTGCAGTCAGTATTCAACGTTGTCAGTGAACGCAGCTCCAAGCTGAAGAATCCTGTGTCTTGTTTATCCTTCAGTCGCTGTTAATTGGTATACGATGATGAGAATAGTGGCAGAATAATCCATACTGTCATGTGAACAGTATTTATTCTGAAATACCTGATGTCCTCTTCTCTGTTATTCAAGAGTCTGCTGGTTTTTATTTCAAACCAACGCCTCACTAGCCGATTTACCCAGAAACCTCTGAAAATACACACAAGAGCGTAATCACCACCTTTAGGTGGGTGAAGTGTCTCACTGAGTGAAACATGTATTCTGACATCGTAGTCTCCACTTTCAGATTTAATATCCAACCACTTTCACCTTCATTTGCACTTGTTTGCATTCTGACTTCCTCGCTAACCTGAATGGCCAGTTGATTCATATTCATAGCTGCACTCAACAGGCTGTATGATAAGTACCTGTGTTAAATGAGCGAGGGATCACAGGTTGTTCCATGAAGAGGAAATGATTAACCACTTTTAAAATCATTGTTTGTATTCAAATATCCATTTAGTGTGACACCTATGCACAGGCCCATGATAAACGAGACCCCCTGTTTACCATTAGCTTGGAGTTAGAAACCTGCAGACTCTTTGATTAGCACTGAAGCACCAGAGGGAGCTCTTCATGCTATGTAAGGACAAGTCTTATCCAGATTATCGAGCAGACAAAGGATAAACAAGGGCTGGGAATAAAACTGGGTAAACGCCACTTCATAACCCCCCTAAAGCAATAAAAGCACTCTCATAGATAAGCTAAATGTTGTGCTATGTTTAGCCAAGTGTTGTGTCAGCGCTCGTCACATATAACAAGGCTGAAATGGTTTCCAGGTTAAGGGCTCAACCAGAGGCGTGTTCAATACCACAATTCATTTTATTTCTACATGAGGTCGTAGACCAGGTAACCAGGTATCTTAGTAAGTGTGATGTAACCAAAGGCTGACATTTTAAAGACGAGCAACTGAATCAGTGAAAAAAATATATTTTTAAATCATTTTAAATGCATCCAGTAGGGGGGGGCCATGGATCTAGTGATAGAGCATGATGGCTGCAGGGCTGTCGGTTTGATCCTCGGCTCCCCTGAACCCAGGTTGTGTCAGGAACGGCACAAAGCTCATGCCAAATCACATATGTGGATGGTGATCCACTGTGGCAACCCCATCCATTCAAATACATGAAGCAGCCACATCATGCCGACAGAAATCAGGACAAGTCATCACATACAAGCATTTAGGATTGTTAAATGAAATTGAACACACTTCTGGTTACTGAATTCTGATTAACAGGCTCTGCGTTAGTGTGACGGAGCGTCTGAGCGGTTTGACCGTGCATAACCTCAAAAACCTTTTTTTTGTTTGGTTTGTTTGTTTATTTCAAAGAAAACTATTTTGTTAGGAAATGGGGAGGGGATTTAACCGGGGAAGCGGGGAGGAATTCTTTTAGATGTTCAGTGTTAAAATGAAAGAAAAAAAAAACTATTTTTCTAACAGATAATTGGTTTGAGTTAACCGTTGTTACTCAGTGTAAGCAAGTTCTGTATGTTTCCGAATATTATCGTGTGGTAGATGTAGGAGAGCTTGTGAGTGAGAAAAAAACGTTGCCAACACTGTGTCCAACAAACACACGTTAACACACTGCTACCATAAAACATTGCCCAGACAATGAATGTAGCCAAATACTCAGGCTATGTTAAGCCTTCCCTGGTGCTCATATTGAATGGTCTATATTGTGATACTATTTTTGTAACTGAATATTATGGTGTAGCCTGGTGAACTAGCTCAAAAGAGTTTGATGATTTCAATAATAGCCTCAAGTGTGGAAGACGTATAATTGATAACACACACACACTCACGTGGAATTTGTGTCTCGCTTGCATGTGCTGAACGTACACATACAGTATGTACACTACACAGACACGTACTCCAAAAACTTTGCACGGTGGATTGCCAACCTGTTATTCATGCTCAGAGGGTTTGTTGCAGACCAAGATGTCTTCCACGTACTCTGCTGTCAAAACGGCAGCATTTTAGTTTAGGGGTTGTATTATTTTTATTTTCTTTTTTTTTTGGAAGATGTCTTTAAAAGAAACAAAGACAGAGAGCCTGAGAACAAAAACCTCATACTTGATAGATGTGTGACATTTGTGAATGAGAACCATCAAATCCCACTTTGTACTACTATGCTAATATTTTCCACCAAAACCAATTCACTGCAGAGGGATGTCCACGTCAACGTGTGTTTACATTTTGTATTTAGACCAGACTGTAAATAAAGATGGACGACGTGTCTCCACATCCTTCCAGTATCCAGAAACGGAGCCAAAATACCCTGTGTATGAACACCGGTTTCTTGGAGCCGGAGTCTGCGTTGTAGCGATTGGGAGATTATGGTGTCGAGGTTGATTTGTGCACTCGACCAATCGTGAGTCAGTTTACCTGTATGGTCACACACCAGTGAATATTTCAGAGATGAACTTTCGACTCCAGTTCACTTCAAATCTGTGTGAGTGAGAGGGTAATAAAACATTAGCTTCCTATTTTCGCTTCACTTATATATGTGTGACCAGACCCATATACCACGATCCAGGTGCTTTGGCTTCACTTTTGAGGAGCTGTCATGTCATCCATCTTTATATTCAGTCTGATTTTAGCCGATAGTGGAACAACTCACGCTACCAAGAGTTTTCAGAACACTGTATTTTCCATGTGAAGTCTAAATACAAGATTTAAGCTCAGCTGAATGCGGTGGACAAAACGACGCAGTGTTGATAATTACTGTCGCTCAGGATTGGTGTTTTCAGATTCACGGCGGGCAACGCCCGAAGGTAGAAGTCACTTTGAGACTAAATGTTAAAAAACAACGAGATTCATACTGTGTAGCAGAACCGATGTGAGACGAGGGTAGAGAGAGAAGATCACCACAGGTCCAGGTTCAGTCCCATACGGGTCTTACTGCAGTACAAGGCAATGAAAACATCTCGATCAGCTGCCCTTTACTACGCACGCCAAATCCAGTGAATCCTGCTTTTGAAGATGATGTAATCAACAGTTAATGTAACACATTGGCATGTGGATGGGAGAAGCCTTGCAGCACCCTCATTGGCTTCTTGTTTAGCTCACTCTTCTTTCACTTCTCCTTTGCTCTATTCTTTTATTCAAACCCTCTGTGGGTTACAGGTGTCCATATGCAATTTCCCTTTTTTTAAATTTGTTTTTAGAATTTAGTGAAAGAGTCAGACGCATAATGTATTTTAGCGTGGCATCAGGTTGTTTAACACTACCAGTAACATCATTAGCTCGTCCCTAACTTTCTGTTGTTTTATTATATCTATCGATTGACCTTCATGCCACATGATTAAACCTCATTCTCCTCAACTGAGTAGCTGACACTTCTTCTACAGGGCAAAACCTCACAGTTAACAATGCATTCCTTTAAATACATCTGTGTTTTGTACAGCTATTTTCTATTATTTTATATCATATTCTCCTGTAATTGTCCGGTGCACAGACAATCGCTATACACATGTCAATAAACCTGTTAAAAAGTTGAACCTGCTCTGTCTGTTTTGTCGCTATAATAATATACATTTAATTGTATTTAAATGAAGCCAAAAGCAAAGTGCACTTCTATCCCAGCAGAGGGCGCTCTCTACCAGCGCCGAGACTGACTGCAGGCCCATGATGAGGTTGCTTTGAGTTGCATCACCTCTTTACAATAATCAAGCGTTGTAATGAGCAGTTTTGGCAGTTGCACATGTGATGAGACGTTTAAAATTACCCAACGCAGAGCAATTTAAAGAACTTGAGTTTGACACCTCGCAGAAGAATCCAGGATGAAAGAGCTGCTGAGAGCGACGCTGCTCACAAGTCTGTTCAGGAATTGTTTCACTGCAGTAGAGGGTTTTTTTACTCTTTCAACGATTATGAAGCTTATTTCAGGGGTGTCTCACTTACAGATTACATTTAATCTTTTCTAAAGCACAGGAGGGAGAAAACTAAAAGCACGCTGAAACTATAGAAGAGACTTTAAACAAAGTTAATTATAATACATGTTGAAAGTTTTCTACTGAGGACAATGCACAGCAGGCACATGCCCAGGGCTCTGGAGCCAGTGGAGGCCCTTAACATTTATTATTAGTATTAGCATTTTGTGAAATATTGGGGAAATGAGATTGTATGATTATACATTTTTTTTGAATATTTTCTAAATTAGCAGATTATAGATCATATTAGACTTTATCTGATGTTTCATGTCCTGTTAACATGTCAACATAATGAATATAATTTCAAAGTGATAAATGTTGTGTGGTTGTAGGTTTCCCCATTGGCCACACTCCAGGGGTCCAGGGCTCATGGTTATGATGATCCGCCCATGAATGAGGATGTTACAGCTGCTGTTTGATATGTTTGGAAGTTTATAATGAGTAAATGTTCTTGTAGTCAAAGCCAAAGAGGTTATGTTTCCAGCCCCTTCTCCTTTGTTGGTTTGTATGTTTTTTTGTGAGCAAGATAAAAAAAAAAACCTGAAGGGATTTCAACAGAACCTGGTGGAGGGAATTCAAGATAGTGTGTTTTCAAACATTGTCGCTGATTTCTCAGGTAATAATTCATGGATCTTGATGAAAATCTGGTATATTTTGGAAATTTATATCTTTTGTATGTGATATTTGATGCAGCTTAATTGAATTGAAGGGGACTGTTGGGCCTTGGCAGAGGTTTGTGCTCTAAACTGAGCCCCATTGTAGTAATGAGGAAGAAGCTCTTGATATTGTAACAGAGGCATGAGAGACTGGATGGTTGAACCCAGAAACACTGGTGTTGTTTAACAGTTTATTCTCGATGTCCGTGCTGGATTACACCTCGGCCCTGGTCCCGAAAGCCCCAGGTTCACTGTATCATGTAGTTTACGGTAGTACCATGAGTTGTAACTTTGTTCGACTAAAGCATTAGATCACCTGACATGACAGAGACTTGGCCGCATCGCAGAGCTGCACTTCATCTGTAGCACTTCCACTGACACTTCAAGCACTCATCGTGTTATACAGGCAGGAGAATCAAGGTCTGGTTACTGATATGCTGGAGGGAGGGACTGTGTGAAGACTGGGAAATAGGACACTGATACGTCCTGGTGTGGTGACACATTTAAAAATAAAGCCGACGGCTGGGTTGCTTCATCTCTTAATATCCAGGACTTGTCTTGAGGAGGGGTCTTGTGTCAGAATCCATTCAGAAGACCATAATATTAATTTCAGGTGATACTGTGCTTGAATTGTGTTTTTCTAAATTGATTTGTGTCAAATCAGATTATCACAGTGTGAACTCAGGACTGTGCAACAAACCACGTTTAGGAAATATAGTGCATTCTGCACAGTGTGGAAAGGAAGAGGGGCCCAGCAGTTCTCTCTCTCGCCCTGCGGCTCCCATGCAGGTTTATACGGCCATGCTCACTGTGTGTGTGTGTGTGTGTGTGTGTGTGTGTGTGTGTGTGTGTGTGTGTGTGTGTGTGTGTGTGTGTGTGTGTGTGTGTGTGTGTGTGTGTGTGTGTGTGTGTGTGTGTGTGTGAGAGTGTGTGTCAGGGGACGTAGCATAGATGCCGGAGGCAGGGTTTAAGCAATACAGTTGAATTCTCTCTGGAGGGATTTGTAGGTTTTGATCCCAGCTAATTAATGTGAAACCCTCAATGGGAGTTATGATATACGTGACTGTGGAGTTTGAAGATGACTCTCCTGTGAGTGTGTGTGTGTTCGTGCGTACAAATTTGTGCACTTGTGGACCATGTGAAAGCATCTGAACTAGTGTGTGTGTGTGTGTGTGTGTGTGTTAATCAGTGTCTCTGAAATCTGTCCCCTCTGAGGACTCCCTCTGAAGGTAGCAGGGGGCATTCCCACCATTGTTCCACCAATCCACCCATTAACTACAAACACTGGGAAACTTTAATTAAGCCGAGGCCACAGACGATTAATTAACTTTAAGACTTTCACTTCTTTTTTCTCTTCCCTTACACACTCTCGCTATAAGTCACCGAGCCATAGAAAGTGTTAATTTAGCCACATAATTTACAAATCCAATTAAAGCCAATATTAAGGCACCACAAGCTGCTGTCCTGTGTTCTCCAGTCTGAGAACATTATTCTCTTTTGTGGCTCGACGAGCGGTGGATGCCAGCGCACGTAAGCCGAGCAGAAAGTATTAAACAGGGGTTAAGAGTTGTAATAAGTTTGATTATTTTATGGAGTTTATTATGCTGTGTTATCCTGTTAGGGAGGTGATGTTGTGGCAGCGGGATGTGTAATCCGGACCCTCTCCCGCTCTGCTGTCGTCACATGTCACAGTTTAGTGAAGGGAGGGCCCCGACCTGGATGTGGCTGAGTGAGAATACGAAATGTGTCTCAACACCTGCCACACACAGCCCCCTCAGGTCTGCAGGAATATATACGACAGCAGCATCCGCACTGTGGAAGTCATGTGCAGTCTGCTGATGATTCAGTTTATTCACTCTGTCTTCTATCAAACCACTAATCCCTGTAGACACTACATTATTTCAGCAATTTACTCTGAATGTCATATACAACAGTAATAATGCTGAGTGACACTGAGGTCACATCCTCTGTGGTTTTTCTGCTAATTCTTCGGTTTTAGTGACCTGACCTGACTTTACATCCCATAGTTTTAAAATAACTGCACATGGAGTGTTTTTAGGCTTTGATATTTCAAATTTGACAACTTTTAGCTCAATAACTACAGAGTTCAATACCTTTAAAAAAGAAAATACTTTTTACTGCAATGACATATGTTGTTTTCAAAATAAATGGATCAATTGTGTTCATATAACTTGTGAACTATAATTTGAACAAACTCAATTAATTTGTGTTACCAATTAACATGATTTTTCTTTGCGGTATATAAACGGTCATTAATTGTATGCAGCAATAGCAGTTTGAAAATAAAAGGAATAAAAAAGACACTAAACACAAAAGTTATAATTATTAGAAATGAAAACTCTAAATATTACAATGGAATTAGAGACTTGTTTTATGTGAGATTATAATCATCATCTGAGGGATGAATCTTTAAAATAATCCCCCAAAAAATTGACAAAAAAGATGAATAACATTATCTGGAAATCTACATATGACTAGACAAACATGAGAAATTTATATTTTTTGTGATTGACGTAAGCGGATCCTTTAATTATGATTTAATCTTATTTATATGAATATGATATTAAGGCATCTTTCATCTGGACATTACATATTACCATATTTTGATGGGCTAACACTGAGAGCAGTTTACATTAATATAAAATTATTTGTCAGAGCTAATATAAGACAGAGCTTAAAAATTCTACAATTTTAGCAAATTGCAAAAAATAACACATTACCATTTTTTTTTCCAGACGCATTCACAGATTGTACCATAACTTCTCCTGTGTCATGAATTCTCCAGTTAATAGCTTGTATATGTGTATGTTATGAATAGGAAACCTCTGCCCCAGTTGAGCTTCCTCTAATCTCTGATGAAACTACTATTTCGACCTCTTAACAGAAGCAATATGTTCAAATATCTTCAGAAGGTTCATCTCCATACTGTTTTTTACTTGTTTTGTTTCCTAAATGATCACATTCTGCTGTGGTAGCGTTAATGGCCACCTTCAATGTGCTGGCTTGTGCGATGAACTACACAATGTTGCTGAGTTGTGATTGGTTATAAGGTTTGTCTTGCTACAGACATCATCTTTTGTCATGTTGCGGTTTTTCAGACTCTTACAGCTGAGAAATGTGGTTATTTCGCCTTTGGCCTCCTTTGTCCCAGTTCATACTGGTCATTCTTTTTCTCCCATTGGATTCAAGTGACCTTTCTTTTGCGTTTCTGTTTCCATGTTGTCATTTCTTTTTCCCACTCTGGCTCCTGTTGGGTTTGTACTTTGCTCCGGAAACTGATCTTATTTGTCTCTTCGTGTTCCTCATTTTGATGGTGCTGATGCTCCTGCAGCGTCGTCCCCCTGCTGCTAAATGAATGTAGGCCAACTCGGTCTGTTTTCCACCCAAATTTCCTTCTCTTTCCTCGCTGGCGTTGCTCTCGCCGCTCACAGTCGGCGTGACCAATAACAGCCCGGAGGAAGCATCGCCGTAATTCCCTGTAAATGGCAACTAATGAAGATGGTATTTCCCCTCATTACTTTGTGTCTTGCAGGAGGGGCCGGGCCGTGAGAAGGGGCTTGTTTGATGCACATTTTATTTCACTCTCTTCTCTGTGTTCACGAGGAGTGAAGTGTTCCTCTCCTCTTCTTTCTCCTCAGCGGTCAGGGATGAGCACTCTCCTCTCACGGCTGCTTCAAGCACACACTCAATTATCACTGCATGGTAGGTGAGAGCCGTTTTGAAAACATTTCTCATTACACCTTATCACTGGGGCACAGGGGGGGGGGGGTGCAACACGGAGCAAATTAGAGAGGGGGGGGCGAATGGGAGACGGAGAGCGGGCGACTGGAAACATCAAAGTGTTCCCGCTCTGTTTAAATTGAGTGATCTTGTGTGAAAGATCCCCACTACATAAAGATTAAACCCCCTCCCCACCCCCAACACATACAGCTAATATCACACACCCACATACCCTTGAATTTATGTGTCAAGGTTTAATAAGGATGAGGATACTGGGCTGGGGGGGGGGGGGGGGGGGGGGGGGGGGTTGTGTGAGGTGTTCCTGCAAATGGACGTGTGTGTTCATGTGCAGTGGGGTCCAAAGGTCTAGGACCACTACACTTGGATATGTAGGAATGTGTGTGTGTGTGTGTGTGTGTGTGTGTGTGTGTGTGTGTGTGTGTGTGAGAGAGAGAGAGAGAGAGAGAGAGCGAGAGAGCGGGAGCGAGGAGGGGGCTGACAACACGAGCAGGTAGAGATCACACAGCGTGAGAGGCTCAGTTTCATCTCAAACCAAGGAACTGACGTGTTACAAATCCCAACAGCAGCACTGAACAGACCTGCCAGCTCTCATCAGGAAAACACTCTCACACATACACACACACAAACACACACACACATGCAAAGGGAGAGAGAGAGTGGCAGAGAGTCTGTGTGAGAGTTGAGCTGTTGCCTATTTTCTGCCAGTTTCATCATGTCCTTTAGCTAAAGGCAAATTTTGGTCATTTTCAATAGACTGAGAGTTGAGGATGTGGTATCAAGGCCTAGAATGTGTGTGTGTGTGTGTGTGTGTGTGTGTGTGTGTGTGTGTGTGTGTGTGTGTGTGTGTGTGTGTGTGTGTGTGTGTGTGTGTGTGTGTGTGTGTGTGTGTGTGTGTGTGTGTGTGTGTGTGTGTGTGTGTGTGCGTGTGTGTGCGTGCGTGCACATGCGTGTGCGTGTGTTTATGATGTTTATTTTGTTTATATTTATTTCATGTCCTGTTTTTCCTTCAAGTTTCTGTATGTGTGAGTTTTTGTAAGTTTTTGTGTATGTGTGTGTCTGTGTATGATGTTTATTTGGCTTATGTTCATGTCATTTCTTGCCCATCTACATATGTATGTAAGTGTGTGTAGGTGACTGCATATCTGTGTGTGTGTGTGTGTGGGCGTGAGCATTAATTTTGCTCATGTTTATTTCATTTCCTGTTCATCTTCAGGTGTGTGCGTGTGTGTGTATGCATATATATATATATAGTTGTTTATGCCTGTCTGCAGTATGTGAAAAGCCTTGTGTGCATCTTCCCCAAGTTGTGTTTCTGTGTGTGTGTGTGTGTGTGTGTGTGTGTGTGTGTGTGTGTGTGTGTGTGTGTGTGTGTGTGTGTGTGTGTGTGTGTGTGTGTGTGTGTGTGTGTGTGTGTGTGTGTGTGTGCCTGCTCAATCCCACCCAGTGGATTAGTGACGTCGGTGGTGGAGCTCACCCTCTCCCTCTGATAAGGCCACGCGCTGCTGCCTCCCGCTCTCTGCTCCCCGCGCTCAATTTCAGATAGTGCTAATGGAATCTGTCCCGCGCGATTGTAATGCAAGCGAGACTCATTTTCCATGGAGCTTGGAGCTGTCAGCTTGGCAGGACTGTGGAGGGGAGAGCCAACGAAAGAGAGGGTTGATGGGAGGACGAGAGGAAGGAGAGGATGATGATTAGGGTGTGTGTGTGTGTGTAAGAATGTGTGTGTGTGTGTGTGTGTGTGTGTGTGTGTGTGTGTGTGTGTGTGTGTGTGTGTGTGTGTGTGTGTGTGTTTTTTATGTGTGTTTTGGTAGGCCTCCTCCCTCCTATGGAGAAGCTGGAGCGTTGTGTCCCACACGTTGCACACCATGATCATTCCTGCACACACATGCACAAACACACACAAACACACACACACACATGTCCAGGTTACATAAGGTAAACGTCACAGCAGAGTAACATTCCATCAGTAGAAAGTTTTCTATAAGTAAGACAATGGGCTGGCATTAGTTTTATCAAAACCCTTTTAAGTTCAAAATGTATATGTGACAAACTAAAGCTTGAGTGTTCAGTCTCAAGCTTTTCCCCTTCATCAGTCGATGGAGCTCAGCTTACTCCGTCTGTCATGGGAATAAAAAGATGTTCCAAAACACAAGAAGACACAAACATGATTAAGTAAACCTGCCATTGAAGTGTGTACATGTGACTGACCACTGTTTAGATAAAACTGTACCAACTCGGCTGTGTTGGTGAAGCCAGTGCAGCTTTAGTTTAACAGAACTGATTGAGAAAGGAGGCTCAAGGGGAGAGATTGTGTATTTTAGTGTGGATTAATTTGACTTGTTTTTGAAACATGTGTCAAATGTCTACATGTTAAAGCTAGGGTAGGTAATCATGGAAAAGCCAACAAGAGCAGGCTGCAAAAAATGCAGCGGTACATCCCTCTCCCTCTCGTTCAGTCCGGAAGGAATGGTTGGCCCACAGACCAAAGGACTTTATTTATTGATGGCTCTCAGGATGTTAAGAGGATTTCAACAAATATGCAAAAATGTTCTTCAGTGACAAATTAACAAATCCTCTAATTGAGACAATCAACACAAAACTTACAACCATTTCAAAACTTATCATATTACATGCAAAAAAAATGTATTACCTTATTGAAAGGTCGCTAATTGATCTGTTTCTTTTACAGTTTTGTTATTACACCATCAACGTCATCACATCAGCGTCTACAGAGTTTATTAGATTCATATTTTAAGCAAAGTGTCTTATGGATAAAAGTCTGATTCAGAATTTTCCGATCTGACCTGTGACTTCATCTCAGCATGGCTCTGTATGTGTTCGAAGGTGAGATTTACTTTATTTATATTGCATGTGACTGTGTTATAAACCACCTGCAGGTGGCAGTATTTGCATGATGAACAGTGTCAGTGCACAGACACCTTCTCCTCCCTGGACTTCCTCCTCCTCCTCAGTCTGACCCTCCACTGTATTTTGTCCCCTCGCTCAACCTTTGCTATTCAGTCATTACTTATTTATAACGTTAGCTTCCAGCAATCCACCCAAAGCCTTGCATGACTCCGCCCAGAAAGATCCGTGTTGAACACTACGTAACATCTTCCTGTTGTGAGCAATTTCCTGGATTTAGTTTCTAGTTATAATTATTGGAATGAACAGTGTTTTCTCCATCAGGTCACCGTGTGCTGCTCTTCCTCTCTCTCTGCCCCAATCTCCTCTCGCTCGGCGCTGTTCAGTTAGGGCGAAGGGGAGGAAATACCAATTTGGCAGTGTTACAGTGGATTACAGCTGTGGTGGTCATCTTTAATCTGAGACAGACTGCCCTGCCCCGTCTCTTGTCCTGTCACCCTGTCCCGTCCCATGAAGCACTGCTGGAGCTGATTAGACCCTTTAAAAATAAATAAATAAAATAAATAAACGGGCAACCTAAATCTCACAGCCAGGGCTTTGCGCAGCCTGAGCCCCCATTAATGGTACTCTACCCCCTGGGAAGAGTTTAGCGTCAACAGACCCTCTCCTTCTGCAGGGGTGGAGGAGGGTGTCCATCACTAGCATGGATGTCTAGAGCACTTTCTATCAGGGAGGGGTCCAGAGTATTTTGATACTAGGAAATAATGCGTCGAGAAGTTCATCAAGGGTGAGACCTGCAAGTGAAGAGCAAAACAACCTTTTAATGGACTCAAATCCTGCATTATTCGGCCTGCGTGAGGGGACATGTAGGCCTCTGCACACACACACACACACACACACACACACACACACACACACACACACAGTGTCGCACACATGCAAAAGAGCATATGCTTAATCACCACTGGAGTTTCCCAGGAAATAAAAAAAGCTGCTGTGGATTAAATCCTTCGAGCTGAACATTAGAGAAGTGCAGAGTTCAGCTCTTACAGGAAGAAAAAAAAAGGCAAATCATTATCTTCCAGAGGGAGAGAGAGAGAGGGGAAGAATCAGAGGTGGAAGGCGGCAGACTGTGATAGTGAGGAAGAAAGGCGTCACGTTGCGAGGAAGACAGACTGATAAAAGGAAACCGAAGCCATCGGCAGAGGAGGAGAGAAAAGGGCCCCACAAATTGGCAAAGGGAAATCAGGGTCTCTCTCTGCTTTGCATTTCATTTACATGGCTGGCCATATCGACCAATCGGATTGGGAGCAGGGCCCGTGGCTTAGGAAGGCGAATAAAGACTCCAAATGCCTTCACTGCTCTCATCCCTCTCTCGCATAATACCCTGTCTGCCCTTCTTTTCTCTCGCTCCCTCTCTCTCTTCCTTTTTTCCCCCCTCTCCTCGCTGTCATAATACCCTTTCTCTCCCCATTCTCTCCTCTCTGGCGTGGTACTCTAAGTAGATCCTGTCCGATGTGATAGTGGGATGAGGAGAGGTGAGGAGGAGGAGGGGGTGCCACCCACGGAAAAACTAGAAAGAGTAGGAGAATGTGTGTCTGTGTGTGTGTGTGTGTGTGTGTGTGTGTGTGTGTGTGGAGGAGGGGGGGGTAGTTATGAGTGTATGTGCACATATTTAGTGTTTTTTGATACCAACGCAGTAGATGTGTATTTTAGTATTTGTAGCTGTTTGTGTTGTGGTTGTTTGGGGAGTATTGTCTCACCTGCATGACACACACACACATACACACACATGCACACACACACACAGGCATGCACATGTGGGTGGAGCGGTGTGTCCCCCAGATTGCAGGTGTGTCCCCCAGATTGCACAGCATGTTCTTGCCTACACACGCACACACACTGTAACACCAGTCAGTTTGCTAACCTGACAAATCCATTGACACACCAAAGAAGACTTAAAACATGCTAATTCATTTATAACTGCTCTATAATTAATAGGAATGATGTAAAGTGTGTAATTATTACAGATAATGATGAAAGATAATTAACGCTGAGAGCTATCATGTGCTTTTTTTGACATACAATTGACACACACACACACACACACACTCACACACACAAATGCATTGATATAGCCCAAGTCCCCCCTTTGCCTCCCCAATTCATTTGAATAATGGCATGTAGACACACATTAGAAAAACCCGCAAATGACCCAAGGCATTTCTCACAGGAGACACGCAACCACTTTGAATGCTTAAGTACACACACACACACACACACACACACACACACACACACACACACACACACACACACACACACACACACACACACACACACGCACACACACACACACACACCTTGAGGGTATAATTTTGTGCCATATTACGAGTCGAATAGTGCACCTTCCATCCGTGCAGGAGGAGCCTATCTGCGAGTCAAATGAAAGTTTTGGATGAAGGTGGAGGAGGAGACGGGAACTTATTTCCTTCTGTCACAGATAATAACTATATCCTCCACATTATAGACATTACCCTATGTGCAGCGGTGGAGGATATGGTGGATCTTTTACTTTAGATAAAGCAGCAATACCTCCATGTTACGTGAAGTCACCTGCGTCAGAGTGTTGTGTTACATCCTTATATGTTTTGAATCTTCGAATGTAATGATAATGTCGTCTATGCCCATTCAGAATATTTGTGGTGTATCTTTGATGAATTTGCTCACACAAGCAGTTTTCTTGGACTGGCCCTGAACCTGAGGAAGACACAAGTTTTCCATCATCCCCCTGCCCGGCCCCTAAACATGGCAACCACTGTGCTAAATCAAGGATTTTACTCCCACCACCATCATGCAGGAGCGACTCAGGTGGACTGGCAATGAAGTAAGAATATTGTATTCTGTTATACCACTTCAAGGGTTAATACCAATAATAATCTGAATCAACTCTTTTACACATGAATCCTGATAAGATTTTTTTTTATCTTTGTGTTTGTAAAGATCTGTTTAGCTTTTTTTTTCAAAATATAGACAGATCAAAATATCACAACCAGTGGTGGAAGAAGTGCTCAAATAATTTACAAAAATAAACGGACAAATAAATAGACACAAATGTAGTAACGGTAAAAGTACCACAAGAACTTTTCTCCTCAGGTAAAAGTAAACAATTCCTTGTTTTGCAATACACTTAAAGTATTAACAGTAAAAGTACTTGCAGACTGTAGCCTATTCTCTAATGCACGGATCTACTACAAGACCTACTGTATATTTACCTCTGTCATATCAATAAAGAACCTGCAGATGATGTTACTAAAACCATTTGCTTTCAGTGGCCCAGTTCCCTTCTCCTCTAGTGGAGTAGAAAAATATTTATTGATATATGTACTGGAGTATAAGTGGAAAGTACCTGAAAATAAAGTACAGGAACATGAAGATATACTTAAGAATAAGTAAATATACTTTGTTACATCCTTCCACGGATTAAAACAAGTAGTGCACCGAGGAAACCCCAAGACCTAAATGCTCAGGACGCAGTGCCTTGCTCGATGGCATTTCGTCATCTGAAGGTGGGAAGAGTATCATCTTCATCATCCTCATCATCATCACTGATGGAGTGTGACAACAAACATTATCAGATTCATCTCTGTCACTTCCCTCCATGATGCTGATGTTAATCTGCAGTTACACCTCACGTCATCTTCAGAGAAACCGCTTCATCTTTCACCCACATCATCCTCATGATCCTTTCCTCAGCCCAAACACACACACACACACACACACACACACACACACACACGCACACACCCATGAACGTACACACACGCATGCAGCACCACTCATTGCCGTTAATCATCAATAACAATACCTTATTTGTCAGGGAGTAATGTTTACAATGGGATGGCCCCCCCTTGGCGTGTGAGCCCCTCCCCCCGACACCACAGTGTGTCTGTGTGCCACCAATTACTGAGCGCAAACTGAATGAGGTCATAACGGGATGGGGTCATTAGCAAAACAAACCCACCGACCCCGTGGGGGCAAGAGGAGGCGAGGAAGACGGGGAGCGAGGTCTCCTGTAACATCCCACCATCGCAGGGACAAGTCCACGGGCACTTTGTTGGCCTTCCTCATACTCTTCATCAGATCTTCATCCCTTCATCTGCTAACTTGTAAAGTGCTCCCTCAGAACACTCAGAACTTTATACATCAGGGTCCTGGGATTATTACTGTTTTATATTTACATGGCAGGGTTGCAATGATTTACATGATGCATACAAGAGGGTGTGACTCTCTCTGAGAGCTAAAATGTTTTTTATTTTCATTTTGGTTGTTGCAGAGGATGTCACACCTAATTTTTCCCTATGAGGCAAATTGTGAATATGTGCAATACAGATAAAATTGGATTGACATATAGATTGTCATATATAGAGACTTCAGTGCTAGCGATACTTTTTGATCATGTATCCTTCTTTTATGCAAAAACAATTCCCTACCAATTTAAATAAGCTGTAATAACATCAATAATAAACAACCCCAATAAGACATAAAACTACTTGTACTTGAAGGGAATTCAAAAGGTAATAGATCAAGTGTATCTGCTTCAATTTTGTGCATTCAAATCAACTTTGAATGACGTTCTCGTGAAAAAACGTCCTCATTCTCTATTTTTGGTGCTCAAACTATACATGATTATCCTTCTCTATACATAATATTTATTTTCTAAGTTTATTTCCATTGCCATTTTTTGACTGCATTTTTAAAACGGTAGTGCATTCGTTCATTCATTCATTTGGAATTGAAGTTGGCCAACTTGCAAGTCACAGATTTAAAAAGTGATTATACAACATAAGATGACATTTCCTGTCTTTTATTCCTTTATTGTCAAACTAAGTATTAAAGAAGTATTTTTCAGGCTGTATGTTTCCTGCATCAAGAAAGGCCTTTTGAGTTACCTGTTATTGGGCCTTACTTGTGGCGACTGAGAGCATGTGGCCTTTAGATAACCCATGATAGTTGTTTGGGTTTATGTTTTGTCTCTGATATTGTTGTTGATGTTCTGTTTGGTGGATCTGTCTCGGACTGGATCGCCTGCTGGTTCCTCCGTGCTGACGTCACTGTGTTTTTATTGCTGAAAAGTAGGACAGCAGATCTGTTGTGGGTCACAGTGGAGCATGCATGGCAAAACCCCTCACACACACACACACACACACACACACACACACACACACACATATATTAAACCCTCTAAAACAACAAGTACACACTACAGTGTGATAAGCCTTCTACGATAAACATATAAAGATTAATAAAACAGTCATCATTATTACAACTTCTCCACATGCACCTAAACACACCAGTCAACATGAATGCAAACATCATCTGTCGTGTCACACACTGCGTCTGAAGCCATTATTTCCCAAACTATGAAAATATTGAAGATGTTAAAATCCATTAGTGATGAGGCTGTCGTGTGTGTGTGTGTGCGTGTCCTTTGTTGGCTAAGGGCATATTTGTGTTTGTGTATCTCCATTGTGACGCATGTAATCCGCATGCTCTCTAATCCCAGAGCAGGTGGTCAGGCGTGTGGCGACTGTGGGGGTGCAGCGAGGGCACACGCCTCCTGCTCCCCCAAACACGCTCACTCGCATCACATATAGGATTGATCCACGGACCCGTGAACGCATCGACGCTTACTCCACGTTCTATGTGTTGCACACGCACACACACACACACACACACACACACACACACCTGCATCTCAATCACACACACCTTAGGCCCACATGTACACATGCGGCCTGGTACAAGATGTATCACTGGAGGTAGATCTCTGCAGGGGGCGCACGTGCCAGTCCACCCCTCCCTGGCCACCACCTCCCGGCGTGCGTCCCCAACAGAGAGCTCAGTGCTGCCCCTTAACAGGTGGGCCGAGGCGAGGCGGGGAGAGAGAGGCATCTGTCAACACACGCCGCATCCGTCCTTCTCTCCTGCGTTACCTTTCCATCTGCCCAGAGCGACAGCGTGAAGGTCAGTAAAGCAGTGGGAATCAGGAGGGTGTTGTCATGAGGCCTCTCCTGACACCCACCGATTGTGTCCCTGTCTGCGGCTCGTGTCCCACTTCTCGCTAATTGTACCGGAGACCAACCCTGTGTGTGGTTTCATGAGGTTTCCTGCACTGTACCGTTGACTGACAAGCAGCGGGAGGCCCCTTGACCTTTGACCTCCACATTGTAACAGCAGTACAGGAGAGGTTTGGCAGTTGAGGTCTAACAAGTTGTCCACTTAGCGAGCTGCTGACCTTATTTAGAAGCACTCTCATAATTACTTGTGTGAAAAAACATCATATTTAATATGATGTTTTCTAAAATTGTTGTGAATTTGTATATTTTATCTGAAGATTTTATTATTGCTGCTTGATAACTGAGAAAGACCATGAAAGTTGTACTTCTTTTTATCCAACATATTCTATCATTCTAGTGTCAAATAATTTCCTTAGTTGATCCTCCTCCATCCTTTATAGAGAACATCATTCTCATTCAGCATTTATGTTACATGCGACAGATTCCCACCCTGTTTTTAAATCCACTTGTTTATGTTCACAGATGTCAGATAAACATGTCAGATAAATAATGCTGCTTAATGCGTTTCTATAATATCCATTCATATGATGATATTTTGTCAAATAATGGATGAATTCACTTTGTTGGTGCAAGTGAACAAGATGCAAGTGCACTGTACATGTCACATATATGTAATAAACATATCTTGAAAGATAACAGACTCACATTTGAGATTTTAAATGGATACTTTTGCTTTGTTGCATCAGCAACACGAGTTTGGATAAAAAGAAAATAGTGCGACGATAGAATCAAACTCAATGCAGGTGAAAAAGATACAGAAGATTCGATTTAAATTAAATAAAATAATGAGAGACATTTGCAGAATCATGAGACAGAATCAGGCTAAATTAATAGCAATATTAAAATGTTAAGGCTTTAAACTGCATTTAAAATGAATGGCACAGCAGAGTGCATTCCTCCAGCAAGGCCTCAGAGTCCTCATAGATGTTCCCTAAACATGGCAGATTTTTTCATCAAGAGCCATGAAATAAAAAAAAAATACCCTCATCTCACAATGTAGAACAACGTGCTGACCATCTTGTCCTGTGTTCTAAAATGACTCCTGGATCTGCCCTTTAATCTAAATCCACACCAACATTTAGTAGGTTCTTCCCTGACCCACACTGCATCCTTCCACCAATAAGTTTCATGGTATTCCATCAAGTAATTTTTGCGTAAACAGACAAACAAACAAACAAACAAACAAACAAACTGACAGGAACTAATGTGAAACAGGGGCCAGAAAAGGTCCAGACCCCTTTTTAAAGAAAGACTGGGAACCTAAGATGAGCTATGCGATTAGAATTAGATCAATGAGAGGTTTGTGCATTCAGAGCTCTGTAAAGAAATAGGACAGTTTCGTAAATTTGAAATGATATGCAACAGATACAATCTGTAGCGCTCCATGTTCTCATTTATGGGTTTTATTGAAGGGATTGAAGTCCTTTCTGCAACACGCTCCGGTCGTACTGCCGTCAGGTGTTGAAGGACAAGATTTGGCATGAAAAAGTCGTGCTTGTGTCTGAGACCAGATCATCATTTAGGGTCAATATTTGCTGACTAAACTGGCAACACTCCTCCTCACTGACATTCCCGTGTTCCATATGTGAGCTTCCTGGACAAAGCTGCACTCCATTATCTGTTTGTGTCAAACGCTTTTAGCTCCAGCTTATCGATATAAATTTGGCCATTAAATGCATGTAATCTGTTATTACAACATCTCCCTCTTCCTCTTATGAGGAGATTTATTTTTTTCCCTGCTAATGGTCTGTTCTCATGAGGCCAGGAGTGCTTTGTTGGCTGAGTGTCCACTGTTGACTTAATCCTGGGTTGTAAGGTCACGATGCTAAATTGATGTTTTGGGGGGGGGGGAATAAAAATAAATGTTAACTAGGCATTAACTTTATGTAAAGCATTAATTCCCTAATGGCAATTCATGTTTTTACATATGCTGGATTTTCTTTAAATCTGTAATCAGCTTTCTGCTTAAGTTTGCATCGTATGTGTGTTTTTACCGCTCTGTATTTCATGAAATTACAAGATCTCATCTCTATTAATATTTTGGCTCCCATCTGTACCTCCAGCCATATGGATGGGACACAACTCAATCCCTACAACCACTTAAATGTCATTTAGTTAAATATTTTACTGGTGTAAGAGGTTTGCTTACATTCATAACAGGCTCAAGTTATGACAATCAATTAATCCTCATCACGACGTGAGATTAATTTACAGATTATGATATAAATCAGATGTTTCTATGATTTTGACCGAGGCCTGTTCCAGTTCCACTTCTTTCCACCAAGTTTCGTGAAAATCCGTCCAGTAGTTTTTGTGTAATCCTGCTCACATACAAACATAGAAATTGACCAACAAACAAATGAACAGGGGTGAAAACACAAACATTTATAATACTACACTAATATATAATAATAAACACTTTGGGCCTGTTGCTTTTTTATACTATTTTATGTTTCTATATCACTTGCAAATATTTTACTTTTAATTCCATTGCATTCAGTGACTAATTTGCATTACTCGTTTAGATGCAAAATTTTCCTTTTAAACTTATGAACAGTTACATAATAAATGTAAAACCTTTTCTGGCATGAGACCCCTTACAATGAGGTGGGGTCTTTCTATGAGTGTTCTCTTTGTTTAAATTATTGTTGATGGTACAAATAGTCCAATGTTTCACGAGAAAATAAAGATTAATTTCAAAAGCCTTAAAAAAATGTGTTCAGCAGAATGTATCAAAAAGCTGTTTAATAGCTCCATGTCAAACAGTTATGACGTTAAATTGCTGTTTATGCATTGATGCCCATACATTATTCTAATAAAATAGTAATACAGGTACAAATATCAGTCAGAGGTTCTCTTTGTCCACTCCAGACCTCTTCAGATACAATCTCAATGTCTGAAGGTTTTTTACATAAGAGATGAATGAGTTTTCTTGAAGCCGTAAAAATGTATACCAAAACTATTTGAGTGATTTGGAGGAATCAAGTTTTTTTTTAAGTCTTATTAAAACAACACATATTAACACTTAGTGCATCTGACAGAATTGAGTTTAATCTCATCAAATCCACCCTCCACCTTACGTGGCTTATCACGGACAGAGAGGGTTCGTGAAACGCCGTCCCTCAACCGCCAGTCTGACAGGAGCACAGGAACACTATTGTTTCAGTCTTTTAAATGAGATTCCATGACTTGTTGTTGCAGATGAATTATGTATGTGTTGCTGTGTTGATATGTGATAGACGAGGTCTCTCTGGGAATGTAGGACACATGCTTATGCATAACAATGGTCTTCAGTTGCATTCTCACCGACAAATTGGCCGAATATGTCCAGTGTTCTCGTCTTCATGAAAGAAAGTCTCCTCGGTTTATCTTGTGATTATCGCTCATGCAGCTGCCGCAGACGAATCAGGTCCATATCCCACTTTATCAAATGACGGTTACACTCTATTCAAATGTCCATGTACTTTCACTCATTCTTTATTCTTGAAAAATGCAGCCATATGTTCTGTTGGTGACATGAAGCTGATGATAGCTTTGTCTGTTTAAATCATGAATTCTTCATCGTTGACATCTGTTGATGTCTTTGTCGTGCTTTTCATCTTACCAGACACGAATCTACACATTGGTCTGTTCCCATTAGGCCTCTATGAATTGGTCTGACTCAAATAAAAAAGAATGTTCATAACTGTTCCACTGAGATGATATAACTGTGTACATGGGTATGTTTTTTTAAGTTGATACCAAGCCCTTCTGAAATACTTTCACATCAAAAACAGCCACTATTATGATGTTCTTTTCTTTTTTTGTGGATTCAGGTGCATATGACAGTTTTTTTTTAAAGATTTGATGCTTTTATTGAATTGCTATTTTACATTTTTTAAGACACATTTCAAAAAGTGTAGGTCAAACAAAGACTAGATCTTAAAAATCCCACATTTGCAATGAAATAAAATAACATATGGGCAAAGAAGGATAATATCCAACTGTCACAAATGATTCTTATGAACTTTGATATGGATAGATAGATAGATAGATAGATAGATAGATAGATAGATAGATAGATAGATATTAAGTGAGGAAGAGAATAAAAAGTAAAATAGTTTTCAAATAATTTAATAATTAGCAAGAATCTAATATACAACATATATAATAAATAAAGCTGATAAAAGTGATTGAACTAAAACTGTGACCTTGGTATATGTATTGAATATACACACAGTGTTAGTGTCAATGGCCTATTGACCGTGGGCAAAGTAAATCCTTACCGTCTACAAGTATTTGGATAAATTATGGAATTGCTGTTGTTTGACCTGCAGAGTTTAAATGGCTTTTTTAACGTTTGAGTTCAGACACTGATATTATGTCCGATGTCTTTATGTGACTGGTTTATTGTATTATTACTATTAAACTATATTTCCATAAAGAGACAGACTTTGGATGACTGAGCTCTTAACACATATCTCGGTCTCTCGGTTCTCTCTCCACCGGAGGGGCAACCTGGAAATCCCTGTGCGCGGTGAAGTGCCGCCGCTCGGGGAGGAGGATCGCCGAGCACCGGGCCTCGAGGCGCCGGTCCGCAAAATGTACGGTCTTCCTCTTCTTCTTTATTGTTTAACATCCTCAAATGCGATGATAGGATTAATGAAGCGCGTCTGCCGGATCCATATGTCGTCTTTAGTGTCGCTTGGGCTTAATTAAAACCAAATGGATACTCGGGGGCTCCGGGGTCCTCCTGCAGGACGAGCGACTCAGGCCTCCTCCTATCGCACATTTATCACTGTGGAAGCTGTGATTTTGTTGTTAAGAAAAAGAGGATATTTACTTACTGACTTTCTGATGTGGGGGAAAGCTGGAGCATCATTCATTTATTTGGCTGTGGAATAAAATGTAAAAGATCCCATTTTACGCATGGATCAGACTCTGTTTCTTTCAGAAACACTGGATTTTTCACCAGATTATATCATATGTTGCTCAGATTATATATTTGTATTAATATGAAATCGTTGTGAAATTGTGTCCCATCATTTTTTAGATGTAAATTGTTTTTATGTATTTATGTGTGTTATCATCCTTGTCTTTATTTGGGTCACGATTTCAGGTCGCCACTTGTGCCAAATCCAAATTGCTGTCATTGTCATGTAAATTGATCAGAAACATATAAATCAGTGTTATCTGTGTAGCCTAAAGTGAATAAAAGTAGAACGGGCTCCATGTTTAATAGACTGCACGGCGGACACCAGTCAGCTGTGTGCGGCTCTGTGATTGTGTGCGTTATAATGGGCGCTAATTGGGGGTCAAATGCGCAACAAAGCCGTTGAACGGCAGCGAAAAGTCACCGCGCCATGCAGTTATAAGAAGCTTGATGACGTCTCCTGTCACATCCTAATTAGAGCGATATAGCACGAGCCCTCTTCATCATCTTCCTCTTCTTTAATCCATGCATGCACGAGCCCCTGGAGCTAATATTATATCACATACCCCCCCAACGCAAAGAGGGGCGTTCACAGAAGTATCCACATGTGCCGTACACACGACTGATGACAGGGAATGCAACAGATGACTGGATCTGATCAAAATGATTATGTTGCACTGGATCCCAAAGACAATTCATATCATAATAATATTACTTATAATATGCTTTCATGGTTTAATATATTCTTTTAAAAGGGTCACAAATGTATCTTTTTTCACATAAAAGTGTTATTTCCCAGGATGATGGCTTATTTACCCACGTGCAGCACATGGACCCCAGCAGATAGTGCCTGTGAAGTCTTAACGCCTGGCCTCTGTGCTGAGCTGATTCTTTTTGTGTGTGTAACGTGTCTTTCGGCTCCTGTTTGCCGCTGGACTCTGAACAGCCAGAGCTCATTTTTTCCCATTTTCTCCGTGTGTGAATTGGCCCGAGCGGTGCAGCCCGTCAATAAAAAATGTTGGATTATCCTCTTTATGAGACGGGATTAGCATAGCTCTCCCCCTTCCGACGTTCACATTCCCCCCCAGTCGTGGCAAGGAATCCGCGGACCTGTGACGTGGCAGTGAAGTGGCGGTGGTGCAAGTCAAGTAATCGACCTTTTTTTTTTTACTGCAAAGCACAAATGGCACGTTTAATGTGGGTCAAAGATGTTTGTGCTGCTATGAAATCTAACATGAGGGTAACTCTTCCTTCTTTAATGGCGTTGTTGACATATTTTTTTTGTGTGTGAAACAGAAACAGGAATAAACACAGAGGATGTGGATTGATTTTACGCACGAGTTGGATCAGGTTCAAGTGGTCTTTATTGTGGTTTAGTGTGTTTGTGGCCTCCTCACTGCTGCGGCCTTATTGACAAAATGTGTCCTCATCATAATTTATCATCTTTGAAAGGGCGAACACTGCAGGAGACATGGGAATAAAATGATCTAATTCACAGCTGGGTTCGTGGCGCATGTTTTTACGCACAAAGCAAAATTGCATACAGGTACAAGGAATCACAATTTATTTAATAAAAAAAACTAACACAAGGGGGAAGTTAATAATTCATAAACACATAATGGACATGTATGAGCACACGCACTGATTGTCTCTTATAACTAGTCTTAAACATATTTCTCATAAATTAAATAGTGCATCCAGGTTCATGTCAGAGCTGCCCTCACACTCTCTCTACACAACACACACACACTCTCTCTCTCTCTCTCTCTCTACAACACACACACACTCATGCACATCGCTTTGATCAAAGGGGCCCTTCAGCGTGCCAACGAAATAAAAAGACAAGAGAGGGGAGTCTTTAAGGAGCTTAGAAGAAAACCTGACCTATTCCTCAAACTCAGCCAACTTAGGCTTGGATCTTTTTTTTTTTTTTTTTTGCTCTCTTGATCTTTTTTTCCCCTTTTGGTCAACAAATTTGTTCCGTGTCCTTGATCAAAGTTGGGGAGAAGTCAGTCTGAATGTTCAATAAGTTAAACCCAACAAGTGAGACTGGCAGCCCTGCTCGAGGTAGAAGTTAGGGCCTTTGCTGCTTCCCAAACTTGGGGCTTTGTTACATGTGAAGTCTGCAGTTTATGGAAAAAATGTCCCTTTACTTTTGTCCTCTCACAACACTTGAAACTTCCACGCTGCCTGGTCTTTGTAATCCAAACAGTCCGTGTTGAAATTGAGCTTCCACGATGAAGCTGTCTGGTCCTTATAGTCCAGGCAGTCCGCGGGGCCGCTGAAGCCGAGGCCCGCCGCTCCGTACGCCGACGAGGAGAGGGAGGAGGCCGGGCTCAGGTGGCTGGAGGCGCCGTTGCTGCCCATGGGGCTCATAGCGGCGCCCGAGAGCTGGTGGTGCATAGGCGACAGGTAGGAGCCGCACTCCATGCCGGTGAAGTAGGACGAGGAGCCCGTGTAGCCCTGGTTGTAGCCCGACGCCTGCGTGTAGGCCATGGGGTAGGAGCGCTGCATGCAGGAGGAGGAGGAGGTGGAGAGCGGGTCGGAGAGCGGGGAGATGGAGGCCGGGCTCCAGATAGACACCGGCGCCGCGCTGCTGCTCACAGCCGGGAGCGAGGTGCTGGAGGGCGGCGTAAACTGGCCGCTGGCTCCGCTCTCGGAGCTGGGCTCTCGGAGCGGGGAGCACTTCTTCTTCACCGGCCTGCTCACTGCTTTATTCTGCACTCCACTCTGGGTCTGCTGGGCCTGCTGGCGATGCTTGGCCCGTCGGTTCTTGAACCACACCTAAAAAGAAAAAGAGCGCTAGAATTAGTTAAATCCTGTTTTAGAAAAACATATTTATTTTTGTACTGTTTCCAGAATTTAAGGTATACTCCACTGACCCTGTAATGTCACTGTAAATAAATAATCAAAATTTTAAAGCGATCAGAAACTCAAATCAAATATTTAATTGTAGGCCTACATCTGAGACAACTGTGTTTATTTTTAGTTTTTACAAATTAGAATTTGTATTTATAGTTTTAAAAGTAAATTGCCGATAGTCTTGCAGATTCAATTCAATTGCTACATGGTTTATCATTCTGTAAATTATATAACCTGAGGGAAATTGGCATTTGTGAATATGGGCTCTAACCGTTATATTGATTGATGACAATTCAAAAGTGGGTCACTCACAAAGGGAGCTAATCAAATAACAGTTGATCAATCAATTACATTAAATGAACAAAAGTCTTGAAGAGGACACTCTGCAGTAGTGGGCTGCTGTGTGTGTGTGTGTGTGTGTGTGTGTGTGTGTGTGTGTGTGTGTGTGTGTGTGTGTGTGTGTGTGTGTGTGTGTGTGTGTGTGTGTGTTTTTGATTTGATTCTCACCTGCACTCTGGACTCGGGCAGGTTGATCTTTAAGGCCACCTCCTCCCTCATGAAGATGTCAGGGTACCGGGTCTTGCCGAACAGGTTCTCCAGCACGTCGAGCTGGGCCCGGGTGAAGGTCGTCCTCTCCCGCCTCTGTTTGCGAGGGGCGCCTGGGAAGAAAACGAAAAGGATGAAATCTGTTATTTTAGAAATACGGGAAACGAATTAAGCGCAGCGAATTTCGAGTGGACAGACTATTGTAATCGATGGAAAACAATTGTCAGAGATTTTCTCAAATATCTGACCCAATTCGAATAATTAAGACTTCAAAAGTTCTAACGAGGTATTTTATAATAAGTAACCAATGGAAGTAGCATATCCATTTATGATTAATTTAAAATAATGATTCGATCATCAATTTAATAACCAACATACATGATGCAGAATACATTTCCTTCAGTCTCTTACCGTGGTATCCCACAGATGGATGCAGCAGGTCCACTCCTGAGGTAGATAAGCTCAGTCCGTTCACCGTGTACGGCGGCTGCTTCAGATAGGACATCATGCTGGCGTCCGTTCTGTGAGGAGGCTCCGGTGGGAAGAAATTAATGAAAAACGTGTTTTAATCCTCGCGAGTCTCCGGTTTTGATGTTTCACGACCTGAAGTCGGGACACAAAACAAGATGAGGTTGTTTTTTTAAAAAAACGTGTGAAATCGTCCTCTTGCTCGAAGGATGTTGGGATTTCTCTCTCGTGTCCGCCGCGTTTTTACGCACAGCCTTTACGCACAGCGCTGGGTCGCAAAGAAGTGGGCGTCCTCGGGCTCTGCGGGCTCTTAAAGCCGAGTGGAGACCCCCAGCTGTCCCCTGTTGGACTCACGATGCTGTCTGGCTGACAAGCGTTTACGCCATCACCCCCCCACTCCCCCCCCACCCCTCCAAACACACACTACTGCTACTATAACCCCGCCCATCCCTGTTACCCCCCTCCTCAAACACACCCCTCTCTCTCCTCTAGTTGCTGCTGCCACCAAAACAAACATTGTCGTTAAAAAATGCGCACACTCGCTGGGGCCCCAACCGGGCCTCAATTAACATATACCCACAGGTTAGGCGAAGCTAATAGACAGCTGATTGGGGGGCCATTTGCAGAACAAAGCCCACTGTTGACGGATAAGTAATGCTGATAACAAAGACTGCAGGGAGCAAACAAAGGAGCCAATACTGCAAACTGAGCGCTCATTCAAACACAGCCGAGCATCTTCATTTCTATATCTGCAGGCCCCATTGTTGGTTTCCACTAAAACCCATGTACATTCAAATGTAACCACATTAAATAAGAAGGACAACTTTAGCAAATAATTAGAAACATGGAGATGTTCTCTCCCCCCCTCCCCAAAAAAAGTCAAGGCGATAGCACTGACGTATTATGACACTCCTCAGGGCGATTCCCCGTCCTTCACTAATGAATTGCTCCCGATAATTAGATTTGGAAGGTGAGACTATCGAAAAGTGTTGATTAGAGAGGAGCACTTAATCTTAATCTAAACAAACAGGGAGATGGCCCACTACATTTGTCTCCAGCTCTTGGAAATACAACAACAACGATTAAATAAAGTTTTACAGGGGAAAAGAAACGTTACGTTTCACTCTGATATTTTACCAAAAATACAAATTAGATTCAATTTTTATTGGTAAAGCGACTGTTTTATATAAATTAGCGGAATTCATGTCTTATTTCAAATAACAGAGCAACAATTCAAACTTTTACGGAGACAACAACACCAGAGGAAACAAAAAACAATTACTTAGCTAAAAACATAGCTATATTTAATTCCTATTGAAATATCACATGAGGATCTCATCAGTAAACTTAACCTATAGATTAACTAGGCCTTTGTTAAAAAGCACTTCGTTTCTTAGATTTAAAAAAAAAAGTGCTATATAAATAAAGTTATTATTATTCTAAATTATGGGGATTCATGTATGAGACAAACGTGTGATTGTTTATATAATGTAAAATTTCATCACGTTTATATTATAAAGGTATTGGTAAATCACACGCAGAATATGACTAGTACTAGAATCATATTGTGATTTTAAGTTAATTTAATTAAATTTTTTAAAAGTTAGGCACACACATGCATGACAAAGAGAAATAACTATTTAATATTATGCACAAGAGAAAATTGTTTACAGGCCCCTAAAATCTTTCAGATCATATTTAAATATATTTTTTTTTATCAACAGCTAATTAGTCTCCATGTTTGTGTCTGTGGCCTCTGCCACGTTTAGTGACGCCTACCTGTAGAATAAGTTCCCAGGGGACCCGGGGGTGCGTCCTTCTTTAATGATGGATGATTATTATGTGGAGCCATACGGACACTGCTCCGCTCAATCTGTCACTCTTCTCCTCCCCGGGCCACCGCTTGCTCCACATCCGTTCATAATAAATACCCTGCTGCCTCCTCGGTAAGTTATTATTATTGGCTACATGAGATTTTTTTTTTTTCTCCTTTTTTCCCCTGTAAAGAAATTAACGAGATAATCCGGACGGGCACGCGCTGGCCTGATTACAGGAAGCCAGCCTCGAATCCGTCATTCAGGCCTCCGTAATTTTCGGCGTCAGGAAAATAAAACAAAGACTGGCATTGTATATATGAGACCAGCCTGACTGCCAGACAACCGGGACCCCCACACCCACTATAAAAATAAAAATACCAACACAGCATAACCAGCACTGCAGCTCACTTTCCCAAACTGACACACTAAGGATGCGCCTATTATTATTATTATTATTATTATTTATTATTAATTATTATTGTGAACGTTTTATATCATTACATAATTATTTATTTTATCATCATTTTTGATTATACATATTTTTCAAATGTAGAAAACAATTTTGCAAATCACAGCACAGGCAAAATGGAATAAAAAAATATAAAACAAAAAATATATATATGGAAGAATAATAAGGTGATTTCAAAAGCTTATTCTGTTCCACTAATATACAATTATAATATTTGACTTATTGACACTGAACGATTCAGTTCAGTCAGACTTTAACTTGACTTCATCCCCCCCCACCTCTAACATGCTGAGTGCATCCAGAGACAATGTATATACAGGCTATAGACCACCTATTATGTGAAGTTATCCACTGTCCTGCCATTACTCGCTTGACTGCCCCCCCCCCCCCCCCCCCCCCCCCAGCCCAGAGGACACCGGCCCCAGAGGCACAGAGGCAGAAAAAGTTGGCTTTTTAAACACCCTCCCCAATTATCTCCTGTAGGCTGCTGTCTGTCTGTCTGCTGCCCCTCACCAGCAATTAGATGACAAACTGTTTCCCAAAAATACACTTTACAAAATGTGAACCGCGAAAGAGAAACAGTCACGTACTTCAGTTGTTTGAAAAGGCCTTTATTTCCCCAACGCCTCTCTCTGGTGTAGCAGAGTGGTTTTTATGAAGCTGCTGTGATTATATTCTCCTCCGGGTGGGAGCTTGTTGGCTGTGGATAATACTAAGAGATGCTGGGTATTTATGTGGAGAGAGAGAGTGGAATTGAGGGAGGGAAGGAAGGAAGGAGGGAGGGAGGGAGAAGATTTATAGCATCCAGTGTAAAGGAGAGAAAATGTGATGATGTGCAGATGTGTGAGAGGATGCAGCAGCTGGAGGAGAGAGGCCTGGTGGTGCAGCATCGGCACCACAGCATCATTGATTATGGATTATAGCACACTTTGTATCATTTAACCATAAAGTAAATATGTAAGATATTATTCACAGCAGTTATAATGAATGCATTCATTTGATATTATTTTATTTTATAAGACCAAGTGCATATTTACGTTTTTTTTTACAGACCAGGTACAGATGTGTTGCAGCAGCCAAGTCTGTGGATCCCAATGATGATCAAAAGCATTTTATATATTTTCATTTTATTTGACGTATTATTTCAGGAGATTATTCTCTCCACAGTCGCCAAAGTGCTTGATTGTTGTGGGAACTGTTGGGTTTCTCTATGATTTTTACATTACTATGTAAAGTTACCTTGAAATAATGTATATTATGATTTGGCACTATACAAGTAAAATTGAATTGAATAAAATAGAATTTATTATTTATTTATTCATTCAGTCATTTAATTATAATCAAGTACACTAATAGGCCCTGGTTTATATTCTGATTAAACGTTACATATAGACTCAGAGGATGTTAAGCTGCAGGATATACACAGTTGGTTTTCTTAGATTAAGCTGAGCAAGCAAAAATTGAAGTAGTGTTTTGAAGCAGTAACTTCTCTGGGGTCTGTCACGCTTGGATTCCTGTGTAACCCTGTAAGCAGATTTAAGAAGAAAAAAACGGGGCCCACCCCCCTCCACTGCGGACCCCCCGCCAGCACCACACCACAATTATATGTGGAGTTGATCAAAAATGTCTGAGTTACACACCATGACACAAAAAAGGTATTTACTTTCATGAAGATTTACCTCTCGCCCTGTTTCACACAACCTCAATCTGTGTCCACTTCCATTTTGGGATTAAATAAAATGTCTGTGCTGGATTAGCAATGGAGCTTAATTCTGCTCCTGCTCTTTCCGCTGAACTGCAGACCCGAGTCTAATCCCGAATTCAAGTGGAGTTCTCTCTTATTTTCCAAATCGGTTTCATACCATTTAGGCAAATCTCTGTCCTCAGCAGTGATCGCTGAGAGGAGAGGGTTGATGCTGCAGAACAAGCAGCAGGTTAGAGAACTAATTAGGAGCCTACATGATGAACAGACTGTGAGGGCTCGTGGGTCGTTAGACAAGCCTGAAATCAATACTGACTATGGCAAATCATTTACTGTATTTATGTGGACACCTCATTGTGTATTATGACTGCCGTGTTTTGCTTTTATCAATAAGGTTAGGAGCTACTTTTTCATTTAGGTTGTTAGTGACTGAAAGCGTTTGAAAACATGAAGGAAAAATGAATAAAAATAAAACTCTTCCTTTATTTTTACTGGAACTTTTCCATTTTTTCCCCTCGTGATTGTGCAAAAACAAACAGCCCAACAGGGCTTAAGTATCTGGTGGGCCTTGTCGTCCACAGCAATGTTCCTGGCTCATGCTGAGGCCTTTCATCTGCGTCTCTGATATATAATTCATCAGAAAAAATATCTAATAGCCCTGGGGAGCGTTTTCAGCTAAACGGGGCCCGCGGTTGTAAAGAAGGTGAAGTCGCTTGTTAATGTCTGTGGCAATATGCCCTCCCCCTGTCCTCCGGGCCAATTGACGAAGTCACGGTTTCTCCCGCTGTTAGAGCGAGAGGAACTGAAGACTGGGAATCGTGGGACTGTAAATGCTGCACTCTCACAGTGTGTGGATTATACTGGAGGAGCGTGTGATGTGCTGCCTCCCTCTAGATCCTTCTGTTTACTTCTAACAGGACTGGTTCATGTGAAAATAAGACTGGTCCATGTGGTCACACACAACATGGAGGGTAAGAATAAGTTATCTCTATTGGGTATTGTACTAAAAATCTAACTGTCTACCTACCTATCTACCTGCCTGCACCCATCCATCTATCTATCTATCTATCTATCTATCTATCTATCTATCTATCTATTCTATCTATCTATCTATGTATCTATCTATCTATCTATCTATCTATCTATCTATCTATCTATCTATCTATCTATCTATCTATCTATCTATTTGATAGATGTGCAACCTTTCGTGCCATGTTTCGGAAACAAAGCACTTACTGTATATTTCTCTTTCTCTTTTATCATATCATCATTTCAGATAAAATGACATTTTCAACAATTTTATTGCAAATATTGTACAGCAGTTCAACTGGGATTGTTACGATGTCCTTTGTTTGACCCAACCTCACAATTACGTATGTTAAAAAAATGTCAAATAGCAATTCAATATAGCAACAAAAAAAACCTGAGATCCTCATTAAATTGGTGTTTTCTAATTTCTGAAAGGCTTTGTATCAACTTTAAAAAATTCAAACCATGATGTTTTTTCTCAGTTTTCCTGATCCTCATCTGTTCACTCAAGGTCAAATCAATGACTTGGCCCACTCAACCACCCCATCTGTTACACACACACACACACGCACAGAGCTGTATTGGACACATGATTGTGTTTATGCCATCTGCACTGTAAAACCTCACATTGATAGATTTATTGATAGGCACAGAGCAAGAAGCAATACATGTATTGATGGCGCTATAAGATACCAGAGTGAGCGTCAGTGGATAAGAAACTACTGGTAATTACCAGAAGAGTCTGTGAGCAGGTGTTTCATGAGGAAAAACACGGACACAAGTTAGCTGTTTTTTAAGACACCTTATTTCATTTAAGTGATACATTCTATTAAAGAGACCTATTGTTTTTGGCTCCGGCCTCATAAGTGGCTTTACAAACATACATCACATAAACTGGTTGTAACAGCATAGTTTATAAGCTACAACAGCTTCCTGCGTTTGGGACTCTCAGCTCTCTAGCAAGCTGAACTGAAATCAGAAATTCTTATTGTTCCAGTTGAAAAACCTAATTCAAAATCCCACTGACATCATCATCTTCAAACAGAACCCTAGTATGTTCTGTTGCTTGCTTGATTTTTCTAGACAAACAATATAAGTTAAGCAGCCTTTAACTCCATCTTACAGAAACCAAGTTACCATCATGTAAGTATCTGGAGTACCTACAGTTAAAAGGGAGCTGTAGTTTTATTATAATTATTTGTCTAAAAATCACAAAAGTTTATATTCTTATGGAAAGTGCTATAGTTTGATGCCGCTTTGTGTAGGATGTGAAACGTAAATGCGCTGGAGGAGGCTTCATTTTTCCAGAAAGAACAAAATAAAGAGATTACATGGAGTGACAGCAGATGTGTCATACGACTCATGATGGCTATTTCTCAAAAAATTCACCAAGTTTAAAGTGGATTTACTTTGCCCTCAGAAATAAATCCAACGATTGCACTGATTCCATTTAAATAACTGATTAGGTTTTTTGAAATGTTGATTTGACATCTGTTCTGCTGAGAGACACGTTTCGTTGGCGCAATCCTTTTGTTTGCGATATTGAGTTCATGTGGCTGAGGTGCACACAGGTGGATAAAGGTGGACAGGGATTGGGCCGACAGAAATCAGGAGAGGCTTATGTCTATTTTACCAGGGAGACGCCATTACCCGGCCTTGCCCAATGGTACAACAAACCACACAAAATCTAAATCCTGTTTTTATTACTGTTACTGTTTTCATTCTGATTTTTTCCCTGAGTAAGATTCTTTTCCTAGGTGCCTCAGTTGCCACATGATTTTGAGTTAAGAATTTGAGTCGGACGACAAATAGCCACAACATTTAGTCTTTGATAGTGTCAGTGTAATATGTTTTATGATGCACCTGCAGTATTATTATTACCATTGGACCCCCTTAGCGCCCACCAGCGTGGCCTACATCATATCATATTCATGCCCTTCATTGAGATACACCCACCACTTGTGGTTGTGCCCGAGGCAGAGTTGAATGTCTTGTCCCTGCTGGTACCTCGTTAACCTCCCATGGCCTGCGGCTAGTGTTAGCCAAACTGAGAAGCCTCATACCTGGGTATTGGTCAGCAGGGACCGGCCCCAGGAGCCCAGGACCCCCTGCCAGGCAAGGGGAGGGAGGCAGGCGGGACAGAGGAGGGCCAAACAAAAACACAACCTGGCATCCCCACGGCAAACAGCCCACCTACTGTCAGCCAGCATCTGGGCCACAGCAACACAGCTCCCTCTATTCACATTCTGATGACGGCAAATAGCATGCAGCACACACACAAAGACACACACTGCTGCAAGTGGCTGGATTTATTCAGGATCCTTAAACACAGATTCACTCCCTGCAAACCTGCAAAACCTTTTCAAAAAATGACCTGTTTTACAGCTTAAAAAGTATCTTTAAAATCACTGAGTTGATATGTAAGGTCTATTAGTGCAACACGTCAATGTTTTGAGAGGAATTTGACAAAAGAACTGCATTGATGTTACTTTTTTGAGGTTAATACTTTGAATAAACTGTTGACCATTATACTTTGAAGAGAATGTAGAATTACTTTCGGAAATTGCGAGAAAGAAAGAATGACGGAAAGAGGCCGGGGAGAGATTGACAGAGAGAGAAAGAGAGAGACACAGGGAGGAGGAGTGTAAAGTTAATCCAGACTGAATCGATGGGCCCGGCTACAGGAGTGACACTGAAAACAGTTTTTCTTTTCTTTCTTTTCTTTGCAAATTTGCTCTCCCCTCTCTCCCTCTCTCTTTGCTTCCTCCCGTGCCTCTCGCTATTTTCCTGCCTTCTTATCCTTTTTAATTAGAGGGGCTATTCTGCTGCACAGAGGACCTTAATCCCCAACTGACCAACAATGCAAAAAGCCAGCCTTTGAACAGCCGGCCCGCACCCTTTCTTGGCCCTCAAACCTCCCCTCCACCGCCACAGCCACCAATCATGGTGCCGCTCGAACCCTCCACTGTTCCCTCCGTTGGCTCTCCAGCTCGCTCCCTCTCTCTCTATTTATTTCCAACATCTTGGACAAAGTGCTCAAGGAGCTGCCGAAAGAGCATTTCTGTATCCGCCATGCTTCTCAAAAAGCTTTGCTTTGGTACTAGGACAAACTTGAGGTCAAAATGGCAGGTGACTCTAAGTGAATCCAAAATATTAAAATGACTCTGGAACATCTGGAGTATATTAAAAAGAGACAGATTAAGCTTTATCTGTCACTTCCATGATACACTCACAGCATAAATTGGAGCAAAATGCCTTGCTCAAGGTGCAGGTTACATTTAAAAACAATTGAAAGCACTATTGGATTTATTGGTAACAGTTTCAAATTTGAGTTCATATAATTATACAGTAAGACTTACAAAGCATACTTCATTCTCAATGAGTCACAACTGTCTAATTGGAGAGAATATGTTTTGTTAAAGGAGCAATTCTTCGGTAAAGTTGCTTTTCTCATATGAAGAACATAGCAGGAGATTTCTTTTACACAACAAAGGAAATGTGAGTTAATTTGTGAGCTTTAGAAGAGTGGATTTTGTTGCCTTCACACAGAGCCAGGTTAGTGCTGTTTCCAGAGTTTACACTAAAGCTGTTTTTAGACACAAACTTCGGAAAATGACATTCAGGCGAGGGGTTGTGACTGGAAGAGGAGCAGGAGGCAGGACATGTATAAATTCTGCTGCGGAAATCACATATTTTAGTTTGCAGCACATCCATATTGGTGTTGGCCCTCATCACTAAGAGTGTGGGCTTTCCGTTTTGCAGCAGCACTTGATTTCCCGTTCAGATTTTGCTCTCGCTCAAAACACTTTGACAGATTTGTTGCACAAAAAAATCCAAAAGCAGAGGAGAAATCTGGGAGGAGACGTTTCACACACTCACAGAAGAAACGTGAGTGCAAGGAGAAGAGCTGAAGCTGGAGCACAGGAATTCTATAAGCACAAGGGGCTATTAGAGTGCGAGCGCAGGGTTTTGAGTGAAAAAAAGGACAAAATCTGAATGACAAATCAATAAGTCCTGCTCTTAAAGAGAAAGACCAGAGTAAAGACAGGAAAAATAAGCACATACTGTATTTCATCCTGAGATATTTGTATTCTTTTATGTCACGTTTGCGTCTGTCGCATGTTGGGAACATCATCAACACTTTACTTGGTGGCCTGGTAGGAAAACTACCAGGAAATGTCCGGAGCAACCAGATATTTGCATTCTCAAATACAGCTCTTCTAGAAAAATGTCAGAGAAATGACTTCAGTGCATATCCGAGAGCAGGTTAGAAAGAGAAGAGGCTGCAAATTCCTCCACTGGGCCTCATTTCCATATGTATACTTATCTCATGATGGAGTCTATTAGGGTGAAGCCTTGTTGTCTTGTTAAATGATTATGTGCAGCCATTATTCGTAGGTTAGCTGGAGAGAGAGATAATGAGTCCGAGTCAGGGAGGTGAACATAATGAGGGTTCGGCTGAATAACTCATCACAGATAAAAACACAATACCTGAGTAATAGTTCACGACCAATCACATGCACCAGCCTGCAGAAGGGTTTGTATTCTTATGTATTAAATCAAGTTGACAGCTGTAGTCTATTTTTTAAGTAATATAAATAAATAACTGAAATAACTTGGCTCACAATAATGTCATTTCTACTAATAACAATATGCCAGCTAAGCCTGAAAGTATCTGAACTAATTTTCCTGTAATTTCGTTCAAGCGAATTTTCCATCAACATTTTGCCGACGTAGCAGCCTGACAAACTGTCACCGCGGCACAATAACAGTTCTCACACTTTCAACCCCGCTTCGCCTGCGACAGACTGAAAAAATGAAATTTCCTTTCACCGCCGCCGTCGACCCCGGTTTCCTATTTTTATGCCCGGCGTGCTGGCTCGACGCTGCCTCGTACAGAAAGGGAGCGAAGAACTGCGGGCCAGCCAAGCCTTCTGCCTGGCTAATCACAGGCCCAATATTTCCATAGCAGGCAATTAGCATGTCGCTTTTATGTGCGAAAATGGGTGAGGCGAGCGAAGGAGTGAGTCGGGGAGAGAGGCACAGTAGAAACGGAGAGAGAATAAAAGAGCAATTAAGATGTTGGGTGAGCGGAGGACAGAGACAGGCGGTCTGCTGCCGTGTGATTTGAGGCTTGCAGGCCCAGTAATTAGCCCTTCATTGTGAGATAATGGACTTGGCTGGTCTTCCTGGTTCCCTGAGCTGCCCAGCCCGACTCGACCCACGGAGGGTCAAAGGGCACAATGTGCAGTTTGGCTCCTATGTGCACGTGTGTGTGCATGTGTGTGTGAGTGTTAAAGAGAGAGAGAGACTTGTAAATGTTGAGTAAACTTGCAGCATCTAATATTAAAGTGCAATTCAGCAAAATTTAAAGATGTTCTCTGCACTCAGGTAAATTGATAATCTGTGTAAATCTGCAAAGTTTCTGCTCGTGCTTTAGCCTTTTGGAAGACGAGCGCGCCAGTGAAAGCGGCGGCCGGCTTTGCGGCGTTGGAGTCATCTCTCTCCCGGCCTATCGCTCCTTTTCTCCCACCATCTTTAGAGGAGCAGTAATCTGTGAACCCTGAATCATAAGCTTGGGGTAAATCTATGTAATACGGGTAATTCGATGAAGCAGTATTTTCCTGGTGAGAGGCAAAATCCTGTTGACTATTCAAGGATTGAATCATCCAACAGTAATGCCATTAGACCAGTGCCACGGATTCCTTGGAAAATGTTGTTTAATTGCCAGTAACCAGCCATTGTCTGGTGACGGGTAAACACTAGCTGGAGAGGGAGGGGGTGGCGAGCGAGGAAGCGTGTGAAAAAGATGGCCCCTTCGGCCTCAGCCAATCGCCATTGAGAGACGGATTTGCTCGATGAAGCCCACGCTGCAAAGTGGCGGAGGCACTGGCTTAGCTAAAGTCTTCAGGAGTATAAATGCAGAGTAACTCTTTCCTTTTAATACAGGATTTGCTCAACAATGCGATTTAGGGGGGTGTCTATTCACGACAGACATTTTCTTTTTGAGTGGCGAGGTTTTTAAGGATCAAGCCTTGTTGCTCACGTTTATTAGCGCGGGGACTCCGCAGCTCAGGGATTGTTGGTTGTTGTAATCGTGGAGTTTATCCATGTTTGTGTTTTGGCTTTGTGTGTGCACCCTGACACTAAGTCCCATTCTTTTCCTTATGCATAGACATTTTTTAAGAACAATGTCCCGACCTACACGCAGCCGTTTGTCGTAAGCCACACTTACGCCTGTTCTCCGACAATAAAAAAATCATACTAACGATCCAAATCAAAATGAACTGATATAAAGCTTCTAGAAAAGTGTTCTCTACTTTTACTAGCTAATCCAATTCTGGCTGTATGAGGATTTTTTCAATGAGAATTTGACCATCTTGAGGGGCATTGTCGTTCCTCCCTGTGGCCCCCTGCTCTCAGGCCCGTCCTGGACGATGCAGATTGGAAGTGAGAGGTGTGGCGGCCGAGGCTCGCCTCTATTGTGAGCCGGTGCCTGGGAGACGAGCAGCGCTGGCAGACCAGACACTGATTGGGTTTGACACTGCGTCCAGGAGGCGAGAAGAGAGCTTTTCTTTTGCTCTTTTTTTTTCTTCTTCTATAAGTAAAAGAGAGCCCTTTTTGTATGAAAGACCCCTCCTCTCCTCTCTCCTCTCACTCCCCCTGGTTCTGTTGTGCTGCTCGCCCTCATCCTCCGTTCTGTTTTTCACTTTTCTTTTCACGTGCCCATATTGACTCCCTCATTTTTTTTATTCTCAGATTAAAACCGGTGGACTTCTCTTTCTTTTGTCTTCCTCTGTCATTGTCGCTCTCACTTAGAAATCGACCGGTAAATTTGCTCCTCCACATTACGCCATCAAAAGTTTACTTTTGTCCCCTATCGCTAAAAGCAACACTGGTTGTTATAGTGATTGTAAGTGCAAACACAGAGTGCAACTAAATCCATCTCCCTCACTAAGCCTGACACATACTGAGCCCAGTATTACGTGCTTAGGGGACACTTTGCCCCATACATACTTAATCACCACGCCTCAGGCAACGATCACATACTGCTCAACTGCAGCTTTTACACATGATTTAGTTTTCAATTAACTAAGCTTGTGATACTTCTTATTCACAGAGTGCAGGAGACATACACTGCAGCTGGTGTTTGTGCCTCACAACATAATTTTAAAGGGCCAGATAGTTAGCTTAGCATAAAGACTCCAAATAAGGGCGAACTTTGTTGTCTTCAAAGGTAACAAAACATCAAGTAATCACCTCTAAGGCTCATTCATTTGAGAATAGTTAGAAAATGCTGCTTTTCAGTCTGGTTGAGAGTTAGATGAGAAGATCGAAACCTTTGGGAAGTCTGGATAGTAAACTTAAAGCTACAGTCAACAGTCAATTATTTGAACTAAAACTGCTTCCAGGCACAAAAGAGTCAACCCCCAAAAGAATACAAATATAAAAGATGAGCCACACACGTAGAAGACGCCAATGAAGATGTCAACTTGCGAAGACAAAGAGATTCAAGAGCTTTTGGTGATAAGGGCCGATGCCGGTGTAAACAAAAACAAGCGATCTCTGCAGTAGAATTTATAAATGTCCTGTCTCCTGCATGCTCTACTCAGATGGCATCCCTAACATTAATGTTCTAAGTATTTTACTGTGAACACGTCTGACTTGAACAATCTCCTGCTGCATGTTCTTCTTATGTGAAGGGCAAACTCCAGGAAAGGACTGGACCCAATTTTGTAAACATTGTCAGGAGTTCATGTCTGTGGAAACCTGGGAAACAACACCCTACCTGGTTCAGTGTAGATGTAACTAAATTCCACCACCAACACGCCTCATGTTCACTTCATATTAGGGCGAGCGAAGTGGCAAATAAAACATTTGCTTCCTGCGGCAAAGAAAATCGCAGCGCGGCTTTGTGTGAAGTTCAACTTTGGTGAACTTTGACCAACAATATTCACTTCACATTCACATATGTGTGTTCGGGCCCTAAGCTCCTCATTTGTTGTTGGGTAAAACAAACATATTTGGTTGTAGGGCACACAATCTATTTAAAACCAGAAACTCGTACAGAATAAACTGACAAAATAAAACATGTTAATTCATGAGCTGTAGCTTTGCGTTACTTTCACACGGAGCCATGCTAGCTTCCTTTCCTCATGCTAAGCTACGCTAACTTCTCCTGGCTAGTTATGTGAGTGTTGATTGAAGAGTGATTGTAGAGAGTGAAGAAGCTTATTCCCAAACTATTTCCTTCATGAAAAACTACAAATAGAAACTGCGTCAAGCAGCAGTTTCATCCCCAGAGGATTATGGGTGAGTGAGCTTAAACGTCGCCACACAACTTTCTGTACGAGCAGTGAAATAGAGGAATGTGGGAAGGTGGAGTTTTGTTGGAAATCTTTGGCGCCGATCACCAAAGGAGAGCGCCACCCTCTCGATCCGCTTAATAGAGGCACTAATGACGATCCCCATTAGTTGAATGTATGCTTTTATCGCTGTGCCCTTAGATGACTGTAGCGTTTCATTAGACATGTCTGCCTCATATCTCACTTTGCACCCAGAGGAAACTGTGAAGGGATTAATTTTATGATGGACCCCCTGCCTCCTCCTGCCTCCTCCCTCCTCCTGCCTCCTCCCTCCTCCTACTCCCTCCCTCCCTCCCTCCCTCCATCCGTGCTTCCCTCCCTCTACACTCAGCTCCCAGCCAGAGGGACCCGGGAGGAATAGTGTCTTTGTCGTCCTGCCGTTTTTTTTTTTCGGAGTTGAGGAACAAGAGGAGTTTAATCCTCATTGTCCAGGAGACTGCAGAGGGTGGTGGGGCTGGGGGGTGAGGGGGGGGTCCTTCGGCTGTAAAATGATCCAACTGGCCCCAGCTAATCCCCTCCTAACCCCCCCCACTCTCGGGCCTGACCCCCTCCCGGCCTTAATTCACGCCCCGGCCACTACCACAGTATCACACTTTATAAGACACAGATCTGTAAAGAGATAGGACTGAATGTGCACTTTAAAAACACACAAAATTAAAAGGACGGTGTGTGATTGTCAAGAGTTTTCCTCTGTCACACACACACATGCAGGAGAGAACCGTCATTCATAGATATGCAGTGAGTGGTTTAAGTGGGGTGCGTTTAAGTGGGATTTAACTTAATCACCTACACACGAGCCTAATCAACGGAGGAAGCCATCTTCTACTCTGCATAGGGATCCTCCACAACAGAGGAGGTGTCTAATCAACTGAGATGAACACACACACACACACCATTTTTTCCCCCATAATGTGTGTATTGTGATTTATGCATGCGTGTGTGTGTGTGTGTGTGTGTGTGTGAGTGTGTATATGCGTGTGTTTGTATGTGTGTGTGTGTTGAAGTGACAGAAAAACAAGAAACAGCCTCACAATCATTAGTGAGTAGCCTTCATGATGTGAGTGTGTGTCCATGCAAAACCGTGTGAGCGTGTGTGTGTGTGTAGGCCTAAATATGTGTGTATGAAAGATGTGGGTTGACAAATATGAAAACAAATAAAAAGCCTGGTGTTATTGTTGTTCTCATTAGCTGTAGGATTAGGAAGGACAGGGCCGGACATCTATTTGACGTTAAGTCTTTCTCTAACAAGACGGATGCTCGAGAAATCTTCTTTGAATTTTCCTACCTTGCTCGTACCCCTCCTCCCTTCCCTCCCTCCTTCTTGATCTCTCTCCCTCTCTCCCGTTCTGTCTTTATTTCTGCTCTGTCTCTCTCTCTCCCCTCCTCTCTTTCTTTTTCTCCTGCACACCTCCCTGAGTGACAGCTCAATACCCGGCTCTCCCAGGCTTATCTAGCCTCAGCAGATGGTTGACTTGGATCACTGTTCATACGCCACGATCTGGGCCGGTGATAAAGACTGTTACAGAGGGAATATACGCTATCTCTCCATTGCTCGCTCTTTCTTCCTTTTTACTTCCCGTCCTCTCATCTTTCATTGATCTCCCCTGTCGTTTTCTCCCCCTCCATTCGTGTCTTTTCAACTCTTTTCAGTCTCGTCATCTCTACCTGGACCTCGCCGCTCGTCTCCTTGTCACGTCCTCCACCTTTCTCAGCAGTGCTCTTTGTCCCATACCACCCACTCCCCCCCTCAAACCTCCCGTCCGTTTCTCCTCATCTCCCTCCATCCCTCTATCCTCTGTGCATTGAATCTGGTGCTGCGTGATTGTCTCTGCATCCCTGCTGGGCTGGCGCCTGTCTAAAGGGCCCCAGGACCCTCGCGCACTGAGGGAGCTCCAGCCATGCCAGAGATGCCCCTCTCTCCTCTCCTCTCCTCTCCTCTCCTCTCCTCTCCTCTCCTCTCCTCTCCTCTCCCATCCCCTCCTCTCCTCTCATCTAATCTACCTCTCCTCTCACCATTTATCTGATCTCTCTTCATCTCCACAGGATAGAAGAAAAGGTCAAATCGGGTCTTTTCGGCTCCTTTTCTGCTTTTCTGGAATCAAAGCTTCACATTAGACAGTTACACATGTTGCCTGCATTTAATATTTTACATACAGCTATAAAAGACGTCACTTACATATGTATAAAAACTGTAATTAACAATAAGTAAACAGACAAACTTCAAAGTGCCGCAGCCCAAAGCTTTCCTCAACTCACATCTACTGTTTTCATGCGTTTCATTTACACGATCACTGCATTTAAACAACTGATGTACCCTTGACAGACTTGAAATGCCCATTTTATGTTCGCTTCACTTGTGCAGAGTGGTCATTTGATGTCGTCCGCCAAACAACAATGCCAAGAGAGAGGGTATAGCTGCCCCTCGTAGATGAAGAAAGGGGGGAACTGGGTGCTGCGGGAGCGATATGAATGAGAACATACAACACAGCACCTTGTGAGGCAGCAGGGAAAAACACTGCACACACACACACCATACATTAGATTAGCTCTGTTTAATGTGTGCTATTGTTTTATGGGAGGGGATGGTGAATATAACTTGTGGAAAAATATGACCAAAAAAAACATATATAATCTGATTCTACAAACGTAATTCTGTCTGTTTGTGGAATGTATATCTTGCAAACTTTTCATCTTATCAACTTCACACTTGGCATGTGTATTGTTGATGTTCCAGGGAAGTGCAGTGTTGAGTTTGGTGTGATTTGGAAATGCGATATGTTCAATATTAATAGAAATTGAATACACAGGCGACCAGCTCTCTGTTGCAGTCTGTGGGGACTGTGCAGTGTACCTTCAGTCTGCGAGCCGAGTTGAACATGATTTTTTCTACGTCTTTGGACAAACTACAGCAGTGATCGGCAACTAGGTCAAATCACGGGTCAAAATCGCATTTTTAAAAAATGTCATGATATCAGACTGACACAGAGATTCACTGGTACTGCTCTGCGTCATGCAACCACATTCATAGAATAACTTTCTTTTCAGCAATTTCTCTACAAAGTAAAAACACATGTCCATTGTGTTGCTGCATATCGAGCTGAATTTTAGCTTTTATTTTGAAATGTTGTGATCTTGTGTCTAAAGATTGTGTATACACACACCTCTGAAATAGCCTGCATGCAATGTATGAAAAGCATGACAACAGATAAGTAAAATAATCAAACTTCTCAATGAGCCCCACACGTGAATAGTATTAAAGCCAATTCAGATTTTATGAAAAATATTGACTTTAAAATCTTCACTGTAGATAAACCAGGTAGGATGAACACATATTATTCTAACTTCAATCAACGTCACAACTACCAGCACACAAACAATAATAAGTGAAGTATATTGTAGAACTGGAGGACTCACTAATGACAAGAAATAGTTCTGAAGTAGCTCTGGAGCATAAACACAGGACAAGAGAACAGTTCATTCCAAACCGGCCGGTTTAGAAACGGACTCTACACAAGTAAGAACAATGATGCCAGCACGGGTGTATAAGGAGCCGCCATGTGGTGGAAACCTCCTCCGTTCTCTCTCTCTCTCTCTCTCTCTCTCTCTCTCTCTCTCTCTCTCTCTCTCTCTCTCTCTCCAGTCTCCAGACAATTTGCAGCCGTCTTAATCTGAACGGTGGAATCTGGCAACCACTCTGGAGCACCTGCATCCGTCCAGCCTGACCCGCTTTTGTTCTGGTCCGACCCCCTAACTTTAGCCCCTAATTAACCCAACAGAAACTAATTAAATGCAGCTCTAGTGGACCAGACGCCAGACTAAAAAGAAGGAGAAGAGGAGGGACACAGAGAAGTGAGCAGAGTGATGGGGAGCAATCTAATGTGACAGGCAGGAAGAAGGGGGTACAAAAAAAAAAGATGGCGATCCAAAGCTTGGCCTGCAGCCCCTGAGACAGAGATTCACACGAGGAGGGTTTTTGGATCTCAGTGTCCGACTACATCCATACTACGTTTATGTTTAACACCGCATCAGCTCTGCTACGGATAGGCATGCCGTCCACACTACTCATAATGGAGAAGTTTGGATACACTGCTTGACCGTTTTAAGTTTTGAAAATCCGGGGCCACATTTAAGTCTGGATTGGCAGAAACTAAGAAACTACCATGTAGACATTAGCCTTGACTACAAGTGTAGAACGCGGCATGAAGAAGCACTTACAAATAAAATTCTGGATTTTATAATGATACAATTGCATGCATATGTCTAAGACGATCTTTAATTAGAGCAATTCCTGTTTACACTGGCCAGGGGTATGTGAGTGGTCACGTGATCTGCGTTTTCAGGCTTGTTGGTGTAGACATGAATCAAAACTGATGCTGACCCAAAACTCTTGTGGACGTCGATTGTTTTTGTTAAAAAATGCCATTTTTAAATCAAAATATGAATGTAGCCTCAGCCTGGGTTGTCCCGAGCATTGCTGTCACTCTCCATACTGACCTTATGCTTCTCTGCCATTCTCTTTATCAAGGTATTTCTGGGGTTGTTCCTCAGAAACGAGTATGGCTGCCAACTGCTGTAATCACAAGCACACCAGGTCACATGACGCAACTGACACCCTGGAGATATTTGGAAAAGGGTACATAGAGACAGGATGGAAAGAGCCACGGAGAGAGACGAGAGGCAGTGTCGAATGAAAGGAAAAGGAGGAGGGGAGAAATAAAAGGATGATGAGATGGCGGGCGGGTGGGGGGGGTATAGAGAAAAGGTACAGGACGGGATTGTGCGAAAGAAGATATGTGAATATGGGTTCAACCCAGCCAAGTGTCTCTGGCAAGACACTGCTGCTCCTCGTCCCAGGCAGGCACGGCTCGCTAAGTGATAGAGGAAAGTAATTAAGAGAAGGCTGCTCAAGTAGATAGGCCTGTAAAGGAGATTTGAAGAGGGGGAACTGATTGTGCATGTCTGATTCCCGCTCTTCAGAGAGTTCTCAGCCCCAAGGCTTAGCTTTCAAAGAGCTGTCTTTCTCCTCCGTCTATCTCTGCGTCTCCCGCGCTGTGACACGGGCTATATTTACAAACAACATATACATATATACGTCTATAGGAAACTGGCATGTGATCATTGTAGCTGAAGGTAGGATAGAAAAGAGAAAACAGGAGGTATCAACATTTCACTTACTTATACTATCTATCTATCTATCCATCTATCTATCTGACCTTGTATACCATGTGAACCATGAGTTCCCCAAACAGTGTTCCATCTCTGAGTGCATGGAGCTCCCTGAGGACGTGATAGATCAACACTGCCACCTAGGATGAACTACACCACCCTGCAGATAAACGAAATGAAGTGTAACTTTAGATTTAGACATCACGTCCCACTAATAAGTTTATTGTCTTGATTTTTGCAAACATCAATTGTTCACCGGCATTATCGCTGATGATATGATCAGTTCTCAGAGGGCACAGGTTTCCCATGTCTCTTTGTTTCCTCTATGTTGATGAAAAATCCACACTTCTTTTTGAAGCATCAGCAGAGGAAACCCATCTGTAGTTGGAAACAGTACATGAAGAATAATGTGACTCTGGAAAGTAGTGCTAAGTCTGTGGTGTGGATATTATTTAATGTAAACCTGCACTTACTTTGCAGGATGAAGCAGTGAACTGATAAGAAAAGGAAACTAATCTACTGGCGACATCTACTGGAGAAACTGAAGTAAAGAGGAAAAATGTTATCTTTCCATATAAAAAACTGGCGCCCTCTGTTGGTAAAAAAAACTCACAGGTCTTGAGTTAGAGTAAAGTTCAAAATTTAAAGCAGCACAAACGCTAAATTCATAATCAATATGCAGCTATAAATTGTTTAAAATTATAATTAAAATGATGTCAAGTATGGTGGCATCTAAAGTCATCTTTCGACAGAGCTGTAATTCATCATGTGTCTCTCTTTGCCAGAATTAAATGATTTTAGCGAGATGAAATCGTGAAACATTGTAAAACAACAAACAAACAAACAAACACGTTTATTTCAAATACAAGAACAAGGTGAGCATAAATAAACGAGAGGTCACACGTCATTGTAAAAATGTATTTCCATTTATTTTGTTCATATTCTTGATTTATAAATCCTGTAAACATGTTATAAGGAAAGTACAGATAATAAAAAATAAAAAATAAACGAATAAAGAGGAATGAGTTCATTTAAAAAACCATCATCTGTCATACGTTACACCACTGTCGTAAAACGTCTCGCGCTGCTGTTGCAATGGCGTTTGCTGCGACAGCGCTTTGCGGCAGCAGGGAAACCGAGGAGAAAGCAGCGACTGCCGTCGCCAGCGGAAACGTTGTCTCCTCCAAACCCCTCGGATTTATGCAATATTCGGCGAACTAACTTGTACGTGTTTGGTTTATCCCTTCGCCCTGTGGATGAGATCGTGTTCGACGTTTTCCAAGCGCGAATCCCCACCTTAATGCGGTGGGATGGCCACAGTGCCGACTGGGCCTAGTAACGCACTGCCTGCATCCCCGGCTGAAATTCCTCCTTTCCCCGGGGCTGGGAGCGCGGAGCCGGCGGGGGGAGACGGAGAACCGGCCTGCCACGGGGAGGGCTGTTTACCCGCTGGTACAGGGAAGACGTCAGGGCCGGTAAGCGAAGGGAAAGGGTCGGTGAAGGCGAAGCAGAAAAACATGCTAGCGCGAGCTAGCCCGGCGCCGCTGCACCTTAAAATGCAAGCCCGAGAGCAGCAGCAGCTAAACGGCTTGGCGAGCCCCTCCGAGGACGCTAACAGCCACCAACACCCAGGAAACCGACCTGACAATCCGAGACCGTCCATGGACAACTGTGACAGCAGCAGCAGCAGCGGCAGCAGTGAGGAGGCTCCGGCCGCTAGAAACAATAGTGAGCATTGCCAACACGAAGGCCACAGCCCCTTCTCCAAAAACGGCAGTCTCTCTCCCCTGGTTAACAATAGCGTGAACGGGATACCGGGTTTCTCAAGAGCCGACGAGTCCCACAGTCACCTCGGGGACGAAGGGAAAGAGGAGTTCGACCACACGGAGCCGCCGAGACCGCCGAGCGACGAGCCGCCGGACGCTGCGGGGCCCGGCGGGGACGAGGACACCGCTGACCCGGAGCAGCAGCAGCCGCCGGCCGCAGAGCTGGCCCGGCTCGACCTGAACAGGTCTCCAGGCCGAGTGGAGGAGGATAGTCACGGCATCCGATACGTCCGCTACGAGTCTGAGCTGCAGATGCCGTGGATCATGAGATTGATCACGAAGGACTTGTCTGAGCCTTATTCTATTTACACGTACAGGTACTTCATCCACAACTGGCCGCAGCTCTGCTTTCTGGTGAGTGACGCTGGAATCTGAAGATCATGTCTCTGTTCACTGTCTCTCTTCGTTCACCGAGTCACAAACCAGGGCGATCCCCTCCTGTTCCACGACCTGAAGCGACATGGCTCTCCTGGAGCTGGGTGTGACCACATGCTAGTAGCTTCCCATCACCTGTCACCTCTCAGTGTGTATAAAACAAACACCTCCTATTCAAACACACGTGTAAATGTCCCACTGACAGCACATTGCTTTGTGTAGCCGTACTATGTGTTGACAAGGTACTAACACCACATTTCTGCCACAGATCCTTCATAGACTTGTGGTTTTCAGTCTGACTGAATATTATCAGTGTTCATCACTGATGTTAGGGTCTTCTGTCCAGTCATCTTTGAACAGGAAAATAAGCACAGACAGTGTTTTATAATCCTTATGTTTCACTTTTGTTAGTTTTGCTGTAGGAGGCATTTCCTCTTGTACCTGCAGGGTCCACTCACTAAGGGCTTTCTACTTTTTACAAACACTGTCGACACTTTCCTTGTTTATCCTCTGAGCCTCAAGGTCGTAAACTTCCCAGTTCCAGTTTGTCTAGTACACAGCATGTGACACAAGAGGAAGTGCTATGAAATAAAGGTCAGAGTTCAGCTCAGAGAGCCGGCAGAACAGGCAAGTTGACGAGAACTGTAGAGGAATCGTCGTTAGGCTTTCAGCAACCTCAACTGTAGACATTCTGGAGACTAGTGTTGTCATGATACCAATCATCAACTGATAACAGTGTCTCAATTCCAATGTCGGAACGATTCCTCAGTAGAAACCTAAAAGAACCGGGAGAACGTAATGGAAGACAAGACATGGAAAAGAGAGAACCTCATATTAAAGTCTACTTTGACTAAATAGAAAACTAGAAAGTCTATTAACTAGAGCACAGACCTCTGTCAAGGAGTCACCTGTGTCCAGTCTACTTTAAATGTGCAGGCTAATAATCCTGGTTTGAGCTCTATCAACATAAAGTTCCAGTCTTTCAGTCAATTTCATTTATGTTCAGTATTTTAACTTTTGTGTTGTATTTTTTTATGTTATATTATTTCATTTCTCATACATATTGTTTTAGCAATAAATTACCACATAAAAAATCATACATTTTAGTTTTAAAAGTATGGTTTGCAGTAATCTAATCTATCCCCTATACTTGAGTTTATGTGATTTCTCTGACAGCACTTTCTAAAAAGAATAATTGACAAAACTAGTTAACAGTACCAGCACTATGAGGAAATGGATCAATTACAAACTCCTGACCACCGGATCTTTAGCAGCTCAAGATGAAATTAAATCACTTATATGACTCACAGTATATTTCAGGACATGAGTATGATGTCATTCTGTTACCTCACATTCCCTGACCTGTCTCTGTGTCTGTAGACGAGATGTTTTTGCCAAGTTGGTTCCTTTGTTCTGCGTAGGTTTTCTTTTACAGGACGGACCTTCGTAGTGTCCACGGCACTTGCACTGTCAGCTCTCTAATCAAAATAATTCCACATTTCACTTCTTGCTTCCGTTTTTGGTATTAGCATCCATGCCTCTCCTCTTAACGATAGCATAAAGCTAAGAATGGTTGGCACGCCCACTATGTCTGCAGTGAGAGGAAGCACAGAGCTAAACACCCCCGTCACACATTGAAGCAATTCATAGGAAATACAGCTGTTATTAAAACAAGGCATTCTTAAAGTAATGGAATAGAGCTTTGTACCATGTTTAACCAGGATATTGCAATACTGTTCTGTGTCGGTATACTGAGTAACACCACAGAAGACCTGAGTGCCGTGTGTGTGCATGTGTTTGTCTCGCAGGCCATGGTGGAACAGGAGTGTGTCGGAGCCATCGTATGTAAGCTTGACATGCACAAGAAGATGTTCCGCCGTGGCTACATCGCCATGCCTGGCTGTGGATTCAAAAACACAGAAGGAAAAGCATTGGTGAGTCGGTGTGCTCATAATACAGAGTACGACTGTGTCATATGATATACAGTACAAAGGATGGGTGGCATAATATCAAACATCTATTGTTTGTTTCATTATGTTGCAAATCACAATCTTTCTGGTTATTTTTTCCCATTTGATGATGCTTTGTGTTCGTCCACACGGCACATGTGCAGCCAGAAAGTTTTGGATAAAGGCAACAACAAGCACAACATGAAAGTAAATTGAAAAGCACCACAGGGTAACTTGAACAGGAGCGGGACCCTCTTTTGGGGCACATACTCAAAATAAGGGCTGTATTTGTAAATTCTGTGACAGACCGCTGTCCACTATAGACTAAAACACTACTAGCCTCTTTTTTACCATCTACGCAAGAATCGAGACAAACAGTAGAGGCAGTCTGCAGTTTAGAGCAACAAAAGTTAAGTTGAGTGTTCAACACAAACCTCAGACTCAGATGTTGCATGAGGCTTTTGCCTGCAGCACAACATACGGCAAATAATCACAAAGATGGAAGCGGATAACAGCTGCTGTTTCAACTTAAATCTGCACTGACATGGCCCCAAATTAACATAGTCGTGAAATGAGGGTTTCATGAGTTGGTGCTAAGACTTGACCAAAGATGCCCAATGTCATGTAGAAAACACTTGAAGTTGAGTTGCAAAGAATATATCAAGAGAGACGGGCCAAAGCAGAAGAAGAATTTTAATGTGTCATGTCGATATGAGGTTGTACAAGGATATGACAATTTGGTCATGTCACGCTTTTCTAATGCAGAACAAGTTGTGCGAAAGAATCGTTCATTTTTTAGTTGACAACCAAATCTCTTTATACAAATGTGCCATTTAAATAATATATACACCGTGGGAGGATGTCTAACACTTTACTTTAAACTTAAGTGCCATTTCTTTGCCCTTGATCTTAGACGATCAGACGTCAGGTTTGAAAAAGTGCTATTCATGCTTAAGTCTGTGTTTTGTTGAATTGAATGCTGTCAATGACTCAGATTCCTCTGTTTCAGGCACTAATCTGGTGAAGAAGGCCATCTATGCCATGGTGGAGGGTGACTGTGACGAGGTAATCTACATAGACTTATTCTGACTGAAGGAAAGCTCATATAATTCACATGCCATACATTTTCAATACATATTTGAATGGGAAATGGTCTGCATTTATATAGCTCTTGTCTGATGGACCACTCAAGTCACATTCACCCATTCCCACACACACACTCATACAGTGCTATTAAATGCAGCACTCCCATACACTGCTGGCACAGCCGTCAGGGGCAATTTGGGGTTCATTATCTTGCCCAAGGACACTTTGGAATGCAGACTGGAGCTGGGGAATCGAACCACATCTGCATCTGTGCGGACAACCTCCTGCTGCGTTGTTCATGTGTGAAAGGCAAACTGCGGGTAAACCCTGTAGCCAATTCTCTGGCTTTTACCCGCAGCTCATCTGGGAAAATGGTTCTACAAACCAAATATTTCTCAAATACTGAAAATCCATAAAATAACACATTGGGAAATTATTAGAATATAACCATACTTTTGGCATTTGGTGCTTTAAGGTGAAGGTAACTTTATTTGTACCCCGTAGGTAGATTTGTTTTGCAGCAATAAAAAGAGAAGGCATCCATCTTTGTTGTTATTTTAGGTTTGTGTTGGCCCAACTCCAGTGATACAAAATATATTTTCCTCACAGTCCACCTCCAACTCGAATCATTGAGCCCCAGGTCATGGTTTATAGCATCGTTAGTTCTCCATAGTACTTCAGGTTTTCTACTGAGTTTGATTTTCCAACTGCTTTGCATGCAAATGTCTTTTAACTGATAATCAAGCTTTCCTGAGTACAGCAACAAAGAAAGCCTGTTAAACTTTATCTTCTGGTTACTGCATTCCTAAGTAATAACATTTCTTAGACTGGAGTTCACTGTTAACCTATCTCAAGCATTTTATCATGTTCTTTTATTTTACACATAGTCACAGGCGCTGTGTTTAGATTTAATTGTGGCATTTGTTAGTCCTCATTAATTTTGACTTGAGGATTTACTTGAACACTGGTATATGAATGCAATATTGCTTAGCCTAGCATAAACAACAGCTGTCATTGTACTGAGATGAAATTGGTGTATATTGATCATATGACATATTTACAGCAATATTGACATTTTACAGACTAAAACATGTTAACCAGGGTTCTGTGGAGACTTAAACAGTCTAAAAACAAAAAGCCTTAAATATAATAAAATATCATCTTCATGGTCTTCAATACGTTTAAGTAGGTCTTAATTATGTTAATGTTAAATAAATGCGTCAATACAGACGAGACCAAAATGGAACTTATGACTGGTCTACAAACACCCTGGTCAGAATTTTTCTCAGTACACACAGCTTGGCTTTGTGAAAAGACTGTGGATACCTACTGTCTCTGCCTGTAGTTTACCTCCCCATTTCCTTTTTATTCTAAACCATAGGGATGTCATTCTGACTCTGATATTCCTTCATATCTGTCTGACTTGTCATAGGTCTTAAATTTCATTAATTAGTCTGAAAAAGTCTTAAATTTAACTTGTTGAAACCTGCAAAAACCTTGTAAACTCGTGTTAAGGTGCGAAACCAACCTCTTCTGTGTGTCCCCAGGTTGTATTGGAGACTGAGATCACCAACAAATCAGCCCTGAAGCTGTACGAGAACTTGGGTTTTGTCAGAGACAAGCGGCTGTTCAGATACTACCTGAATGGAGTGGATGCGCTGCGGCTCAAACTGTGGCTTCGCTAAAGGAAAGATGAGGGGACGGGGATGGAGGGACGGGACAGCAGGTGCTGTTCACCTCCTACATGATCAGCTTGACAGCCTCAGCTCTTCCCTGGTCATTTCACTCTTTATATACACAGACACACACAGTTCATACGCACACATACACACATACACCTGTGCACAACCCTGAGGAGTATGCACATAGGTATGCATAGACGTGCAGACACATCCTCTTTTTGTCCTTGACTTCTGAACAACTGTTGTTTAGGCAGAAACAGACTGAAATCCCACCTGATGTTTTCATGAAGGGGCCCCTGATACTTTCTATGACGAGGAAGGGGCAAGTGAGGGCGGTCTCTGGGATGACCTTGAGTAGGGGGACTTCATGACCTTTTGACCTTCAAGCTCGAATGCCGCAGCGCTCAGAACAGGGAGGGGGTTGTGAGGCAGCTCAGGTGAGGATGTGTGTCCGACGCAAAGGGGGACGCAGCGCCGCACCAACCACTTCTGCAGAACACAGGACAAGACTTAAAGGAAACATCACCACGTGAAACAAGGACGCAGGGCGCTACAACAGACTGGGAAGAAAATAATTGTTGAGTTTATTTTTGTGTTTCTTTTTTAACCTTGTAAGTTTGACGGGGGATGGAAAAAGCTATAGTATGACTGCGTGTTTGTATTTTGTCATGTTTTTGGGGGGGGTGGGGCAGGGGGATTGGGAGCAGGTTATTGGCTTTTTGTGTGTATGTGTTTGTGTGTTTGTGTGCATGTGTACGTGGCGTGGTTGGTTTTTCGCTGTGAGCAAAAGAACACGTTTGTGTGACTGTGTGAGCGCATGTTTGGTTGGAGATGTGCATACCATTGTGTGTTCTTGTTTCCCATCCTGTCTCCATCACCCGCCTCCAGGACTGAACGCCTGTAAAGATATGCATGCATTTATTTTAACGTGAGCGCGGGACTAAGTGTGGAGAGTGTGTGTTGATTAAACCCTGTCTGAGGCCCACCCCCCCCCCTCCGACCCCTTCCTCTGTTTGGTGTAAGCATGTCGGTGCAGAGCAGTTGATCGAAAAACAATCACTCCGTTAGCACCTCAAACTTTGCCCAGCCGGTGGATCAGCCGCCTCTTTCGCTTCATCGTCCTTCCAAAGTCTCTCCTCTTCATACCGTGACGGAGTGTGTGGGTGACGAGCCTATTTTTTAATCCTCCTATTTTTGCAGATCAGAACTTGTTTTCCCTAAATGCACTGCCAGCTGCTGCAAAATTCCCAAAAAGGAGAAAAGTTTGTCTTTTCAAAGACGTTTCTTGCCAACAATGGTGCAGTCAAACTTTCCTAGCCGTCTCAGTTTACTCCTTTATAATAATCGTCTGTTTCTCCTCATTGCAAGTGCCACTCGATCCATCAGAACTCTCAGCCACGACTGCGGTCGTCAGCCCGCTAAGAGGCGACACGCACAGCGGCGTCGGCCCCCGCTTCTCGTCTGCCCTCAGCACCAGACGGGAGGCAAAGTGTTACATTATGCTGGATTGCTGTTTGAGTATGCTGTGTGTGCGTGTGTGTTATCTCTTGATTTAAAGAAAAAAGGAAACTAGACAAGTATTCTTAGCAGATTATATTTTATTCTTTTGTTCGCTTTCAGTTTATTTAGATATACTTCTATACACCTGTATAACCTCACGCTGCTGTAAGCGGCTGAGACCACAGTGCACTTCCCAGGTGCCCTAACTCGATGCACAACCAACCTCGCTAACATTTTGAAGATCTCCCGCCCGGAACCTGTCGTAGATGCACCCGGACGTTTCAATCAACACCAATTATGACAAAGAAACGTTGCTTCTGCCGCTTCTCGTTATTTCTTATTTTATCTTTCCTTCAAATTAAAATGAACAAAGGTCAGATGCACTTCTTTGGAAATTGCTGCAGTGTGTGTTTGTGTGTCTGTATGAATGTGTCCTGTTATTTTAACAACGGTGTGGATCTGTTCTGATAGACTTTTATTTCTCAACTTTCAGAGGCACAGGAAAATCAGAGCCTTTATGGTGCTGTGTTTTGTTCCACCCTAATGAGGACACTTGTTAGTAACAGGAAGGAACAAAAGCACTTGTTTTCTTCCTTTCCAGGATTTGAGTTTTCATTCAAGGAAAGCAGGAGACAGCGTGGTTCATAGTTAAGGGGAGAATAAACCTAAAATCATCTTTGTTTTGCTTTGCCTTGTTTTTTTCTTTTTCAAATTTAAATTGTAAAACAACTTGCATCACAGGTTGGTATTGCAATTTCAATTTACAATCAGCATTTCAAAATTATGCAATTGGACATCTGTGTGCTTTTATCCCTGCCTGCTTTATTCAGAGTAGAAAGCACTCAAAGACACTGCCATGTAACACAACAGAAACAAATCAGGAATACTATCAGCTACAAATATTGAACAAACAAATCTCCAGCTTTAGATGCTTTAATGATTTAAAGACAGATTAGCTTGTCTTTATTAATGACACTACAAGACCATGTTCGTGTTTCGGGTTTATTTCCCCCTTTCAGATGAGAGATTTAATCCCAGGAGCCCAGGACTGGAAGGGAGAGTAGATGGTTACAGAGTTGCCACCCACGTAACAGCCTGTGTATCCAAGTTTGTGTGTGTGTGCATTTGGAACAATGGATCAGATGACCTATTTTCTTTTCTTTTTTTCCAGATTTGTATATGAGTGTTGTTCTATTCATCGTATTGAGAGCATGGTTTTTTTTTTTTTTGTGAATCACCTGTTTGGGAAAAGGGGACAATTTGGTTCGATTTATCAGATTTTCAGAGTTTTATTTTTAATTTCTGTGCTACTTAGCCCATCCAGAGACGTAACCAGAACGATGAGCGTACGAGAATGACACTTATCACCTTTGCTGCTCATCTTACTCCCATTTTAGTGATCTCCCTGTTTAAACTCCTCCTGATTTAATTCTGGAGGTTTAAATATTATCGTCCCTGTCAACAGTTGTGTCCCCATTCTTCTCTGTTCTTTTACTGTTCGGGCCTTGTCTTCTATTACTCTGACTACTCATGGAGGAACAGGCTGGATGACACGTGCATCCATCTTGTTCTTTCAAAACCAGCTGTCAGCATGAAGAGGTGTTTTAGATATTGAAGGAAAGGGTCTTTTTTTTATCCTGTGAAACTCTGGCAGTTCCATTAGGTATATGGGCATTACAGCCTGCTACAATGAGCCAAAGGGCTCTGTCTCAGTCAACGCAGGGCTTCGTCACCAAGTTTTACCCAACTCTCTCTGACAATGACTCGTCTGCATTTGGAATCAGTTTTGACTTGACATGCCAGTTAGGTGTTCACAAATGTCAGAGGTTCTTTCTCCCCCCCCTCCCCCCTATTCCAGACTGCATCTGGTATCTGCTGTTCTATCCAGGTTGCTTATTCAAACAATGCCAACCCCACCTCTGTCCTCACCCAAGGCAACATCTGCCGTTTCTACATTTATTAGATAAAATTCCCCCAGAAACCAGGTTGTTAGTCAGATAATAACATTTGTATTGGAAGTAGTCCTGCACCACAGAACGCTACGGTCCCCACAACCAACCAACCGACCACAGGGGCTTCCTGCAGTGTTTTCAGGGCGGCCAGCACCGCCTACACCGCCACCCACCACCAAGTGTGCAAAAGGGGAGAGCAAAAGGTTTTTTTGCATGTCAGATTTCTGTTTCCCCCTGTTCCTCTTCCCTGTCCCCTCTCTTGATTTTGACCTGGAAATGTCCAATAGCTTTTATTTAATGTGGAAAAAGAACACAGAAATAAATTATTTGATTTTTTTAAATGCTGTAAACTGGGTTATCTCGTCTGCACTTTTTTTCCCCCCAGTTCAGATCCTGTGAGGTTACAAGATGTATCATAAGACGGATTCTGAATCAGACATCTAAAACATTGGTTTTATTTGATCACATGTTTCATATCTACATAGACAAAAATGTGTCACTGTTTTACATCACACTTAACCTAAAACAGTATTATTGCATATACACAGGCAGTTAAACATTAAGCATAGCACATGGCTCATGAAGTTACAGAAAATATACTTTCTTTGAACAAAAGACAAGAAGTGGTGTTGATGCCATTGGTGTTGAAATACAGAATGTTTTGGATTATTTCTAAAGTCAACTATTCCTCAGATTTTCTCCAGAAAGTAAGAACTCAAAGCTTGCTCTGAAAAGATCCCATCTCAGCAACGTGACAGTAAATCAAATTGTCAGTTATCTGCTCTTGTCTTGATCAAATAAAAAAATAAAAAACACTTAACTAGTTTAACAAAAAAATGTCAACTTCGGCCTCAGTGTCTCCAATATTTGTGCTTTTCCAGACAACAGAAATGGATGTTGTGCACATAGAAGAAATAAGATAACGCACACACAAGAATGAGTTATCAGTTTCATTATTCATAAAAATCTGTTCTTTGCTACATACTTTTCGGATGATGGTATTTTGTGTGCGTGCCTCTCAATGTAACTTTTTTGAACCAATGACAATGAACATTCTCATTTCCACAAAATTCACATTAATACAATGCGCTAATGCAAATGAATTGTATGTGAAGATTTCTAAAATCCTAATCTAAGAAAGAGTTCTTCATTTTCAGATACACACTTATTTGTTTTCTTGCAAAAAAGTTAAATTAAAAGACTGATACCACTGTCGTATGGAAATATGATGCTAATGGTGGCAGCCAGGAGACTCTTGGCATTGCTAAGTTTAGCTTATCTTATCATAAAATCTCTAAACTGGGAAAACAGCTAGCCTGGCTCTATCCTGTTGAGAACAGTTGACCTGGGTCGTTTTATTTGCAAAAAATAAAACAAATAAAATAATTCTGCACCAACACTGTTTTTGATCATGTTTGATTAGCATTGAGCAGTTGAGGTAACCACAGAAAACCTCAGAAAGTCACTGCTCCCAGCTACGAGATAGTAAGCACATAATCTCAATAAAGTGCCTAATTTTCATTTTTACACTTTATTTTTTGTTCACGTTAAATGAATAAGACATACGTGTGTTGGTGAGCTGTGGAGGTGCCCATTTGGACAGAGCCTGGCTAGCTAGCTTTATGCTAAATTAGCTAGCCGTGTCCGTCCTCTAATCCAACTATTTTCTTTTCCCAAAAATGCTAACGTGTATCTAAAAATGAACCTTTATTTACACCAACATGACAAATATTTACAATGTGTAATGTCACCCTTCTACAGCCCTTTTATTACTTGACAGAAAACCTGCTGGTTCTCCACTCCACGAAACCTCGGTCAAACCAGCAACACTTTAATCCCACCGATACCCTGCGAATACATTTTGTTTTCACATCAGTATTATTATTTCTTTTTTTTTAAGTCAAAGTGCACCACACCAGCCCTGCCAAGCCATTAGAGTCAACGTCACCTGACAACTTTCAAAAAAGTGCTCACATTGGTACTTTTAGGACGGGTGGGGGGTTTACAAAGCCGACCATTGTGCAGCCCGTGCAAATTGTGCCCTGTACTCAGTCACACTCTGTGGATCAGATGAGTCATAGCCGAACGGCCCGGGGTGATTAGAGATGCAGTAGTCATAGCGATGGTGATGTTCGCCGAGCCTCCGTTACAGGAGTGTCGGGCAGTGGTCGCCGACAAAAAGGAGCCCCCCCCCCAAATAAAGTCCGATCAGAATTCATCTTCGGAGCTGTCGGCCAGCAGCATGGCCTGGTCCTGACGACTAGTGCCGGGCTCTCTGGGTTGCTGGGGAGGAAAAATAAACGTAATGCTTAATCGAAAGCATCTTAGGAACACAATAATTCACAAAGGAGCTGTTTGTTGTAATTCTGACCAAAAAAACTGGCAGGTGGAACATAAAAACGTATTTGTGTTTAATACAAGTAGGGTATTGACCTCTGGCTGCCTGACCTTCCTCCTCTGGTGTTTGAAGCTGTTCCTCCTCTTGCGGTGAATCATCCTGATGCTGTAGAGGGCGCCGACGATTAGCAGGGCCCCTGTGATGCCGATGCCCACAGGGGCCAACATCCCGGACACATAACCCGCCTGCCAACAAAGACGATACAGGTCAAGCACAGGTCAAAAATGGAGCAGAGATGTAAACATAGGCTATCTAATCCAGATAAATCAATTAAATTCCCTTTATACATATTGGTGATCAATTTGCTGGAGGAAGAAAAACGACTTATGATGCCTTCATTGGTTAAGATTGACAGAATTCTATATTTTTGTAATTGTTGACAAATCCCATGGAAATTATGAGTTACTATGCCTCTCAATACCTAACAACCTCCCAAACCTGCTAATGTCCTCAGACTGTTTGTAACCACCAAGAAGTGCATCTCCAAATATGGCACATGTAAATTTTTCAAATTTGAAAAAGATTGGGATTTCTTAAAACAGCCGGCCACTATTTTTACCCAAACAAGACTAAATGGTTCTTTTGATATGGACCATTTTCAGCCACAGAGTAACACACATTTTGTTCCTCATGCAGTGAGTATAGCAGCGGGATGGTTTATGTGGGATTGATTCAAAAATAAAGACGGAATATGTCACTTATTTCAACAGTGCGGCTTAATACAACAGAAGAATATTGTATATCAGTTAAATGTTGCTTTTGGACTTATCGTCTGATAAATTGACAGGAAGTGAAATATAGAATATTGCCACCTTTATTCTAAATGTCTTAATGAGGGAAACTCACATTTTTAATCGGCAAGTCCTTTTTAAGGACAGGAGGGGGCAGTCTTACCTTTTCTCTGATCAGCTCTACCCAGCTTCGCACTGGGAGAAAAGAAAAGCCACAGATTTAGCAGGACAACATAAGCAAATAATATTTTCTCCTCATTTGCAGGTGAAATTTCTGGTAATGTGTAGTCTGGTAGTTTAGTAACAAGCAACTCTATAAGATAAGGTTTACAAATCATGTTGTCATACTCAGCCCCTGGTTGCGTTGAACCCAGACAGGAGGCGGAGGGATGAGACTGTAGGGAGGCTGCGTTGAGAATGTTTTTGGCTTATCTGTCAGGTCCTCATCGCTCTCCTCCTCCACCGATTCCTCAGAGTTCTCGTCCTCCTCGTCCTCATCTGTCTCCTCTGTGGGGGAACAAATTCATCTACTCAGCAGCCAAGAACAAAGGGTCACATTTGGGGGCTGGAAATAAAAATACATTTAAAAAAATGGGAATTTTTGTATTAAATGGTTTCTCACCCTCAGACTCCATCTCCTCTAACCCTGATCTAGATTTGTGCACAGGCTGATGGGCTGCCATGGTAACCGTTGTCATAGCGTGCGGGAAGGATGAAAGGGAGGGGCCAGTGGTGGGCAAATACCCTTCAAGGTTTGGCGTCCTCACAGAAACTGCATGTCCCACATCACACAGAGAGACGACAATAATACTGGATGCTTGTAGACATTTCTAGACATTTCACAATGTGTAAAGGGTTGAATCTAAGTGCAGGGTGCGATTCTTAGACTTTTGACAAATGTAGAAATTGATTTGTTATATTTCAGCGATTCAGACATGCCTTCACAAATGCATCTACAAGTGTGCATCTACATCCTAGACAGTGTATCTTTAATTTATACAAACAATGCTTAAGATATTTTTTGGGATGAAAGCATGTGTCTGTAAAAATAAATGTCAATGGAATAAATTAAAATTATGAACTGTACATAAAGATGGAAGACGTGACAGCTCCGCAAACGTGAAGCCAAAGCATTGCAATCGTGGATGGCTAAAGAAAAAAGTCATAAATCCCGCCTCCTCCATGTTACCGGATGGAGTATGTGCAAAACTAAAAAGTCAAAGCACACCTCACATGCATTTTTCTCAAAGATGGTTGCTGTCATTTTAGTAGCTCTTATCACATTGACTTATGTCTAAAATTAAATTTTTCGGGCCAGCATTCTTATCCAGGATATTTTGGCTTCATTTCTGGATAATGGGGTGAAGTGGAGATGTGTCCTCCATCTTAATATAAAGTCTATGGATAGAATTGGTAACATCCCACCTCTTTGAATACTGGATTTTAAATGTGTATTTTAGTATACAGTACTTTATTAGGCTCTGACTCCTACTTCATTTTGCTTTGGAGTAATGTTCGAGTATACTGGATCTATATGAAAAAGACATTTATTTCTTCATTCTTATCAACAATATCCCCTCTCTCACCTCTCTCAGATCCATCCTCCGGCTCACTTGCAGCTCGCTGCTGTGAAACAGACGGAACCGAGGAGCCGATTGGTTCCTGGAGCTCGGCGCCGGATGTCTGCCACGCTGACGTCCAGTCTGGCATCAGCAGGGGTGGGGCATGCGAGGGGCCGTCCATGTCTGCCTCCACTGTGACCAGCTGGTCCAGGTCCACCTCTGACAAAGGCATTCCTCTGGTCGCCATGGCAGTGGGAGGCTGAGCGCTGCCAGGCACTGGTGTGGCCACTGCTGCTGCCGCTGCCCCCTCTGGTGTAACATCTTCAAACGGCTCAAAGATGAGAGGGAGAGCCTCTGATGACATGGTGCCCTCCGTGGCTTCATCCTGAGTCAGTGGCACCTCAGTGTCCGCTGCAATTAGAGGCAGAATGAAGGTCATGATATACAGCAGGACAATTTAATTTTGAAAGGGCAGGATTGTTCAGACCTTCTGGTAAACATCAGTGAAATCCTGCCGCCGGTTCACATGTAACTCAGCGAGCAAACTAGGGCATATGAATAATGACAGGTTGTGGGTCTTGCAGTTTGTGTACACCGTGCTGTGCCGACAGCTTGAATGAAAAATGTATCGCAGAGCAGCTACTATATTCAGCCCCATTAGTAATTATGACAGAATGCAGCTTTTTGAAACAGCTACCTCTTTAGACATGCTGTTTCCTCATTAAAGGCACTTGTACCCTCTGAGAGCTGAGTTCACAGTGCAGCTACGACACAATGAATGGTGGATTTGAAAATGGTTCTCTTTCGATAAGAGGCTACACCACACGGGGGGCTGTCACAGGAGAAGTGGTACGGCATATCTTTCAGGCATTTCCTCCAAACCCGAGACATTTCTTAAGTCGGCTGAAAATTGCTTTTAAAGACTGAAATCCTTTTACATAATGCTGTTTGGGAATTTAGTTTTTTTTTTTGCGCAGCTTCTTTTTGGAAGGAAGATTCATCAAACGCACAATCCCCATACGGACGGCAGGAACACATATTGGCTCAGACAGACTCCTTTAATCCATTTCCCTCTCCTGCCTCACTGAATAAAAACACTCCTGCTCCTTTACAATAGGCTGCTGGGAGAATGAAGGGTGGGAAGGAAAGAGAGAAGGTTTGAATGGGTGATATGTATATATACATATGCATATATATAGATAGAGAGAGGTTGAATCCTCTGAGGACTTGCATAACACTGCCACCAACGTTTGATGCCACTTGTGTGTGTGTGTCCTTTTCTTTCCGTTTTTCAGACTGAAGTCAGGAATAGAAAGTAATTAGACTGCCACAGGTCCCAGCTGGGGTTCAAAGTGGAGCGTGGAAAAGCGGGCGCCTTCCTCGCCAGTCATCAAAAGCAATCTCCGCCACTAGACATGTCGTTTTCATTTCCACTGCACTTTTTTTAATGAAGCCTCCTGAAACCCTGCAAAACCCCACAGGCCCGGAAAAAAACGGCTTGTTGTGGAGGGAATTCTTACAGGGTGACACTGCCTGCAGAGCATTCATCTTAGCGACACAACTTTAAAGGCCCTCTGTGGCAACTCATGTGGAATTAATGACCAATAAGGGATTAGAGAAAGTTGTACCCCAATGCATAGGTCCATGTCCTACTTTTATCAAATATGCATTTCTAACTTGAAAGGTCCAGTGTGTAAGATTTAGGTGAAAGGGATCTTTTGGCAGAAATAAAATATAAAATAATCCTAGTGATGTTTTCACCAGTGTGGTTCATCTAAATTGTACAAATTATTGTTTGTTTTTTTACCCTAAATTTGGCCCTTTATATTTATATACTTTATATTTACATCTGGAGAGGGTCCTCTCTGCGGAGGCCGCCATGTTTTTTACAGTAGTCCAAACTGGACAAACTAAACACCTTTTGAGTTTTTATAACTGAAGGCTACCACAGGTTCTCTTTCATGATTGGAAGGAGAGGGTGAGTTGAGGGATGTTCAGCTGCAACATCCAAATTCACCACTGAATTCTACACAATGAACCTTTAATGACTTACCTCCGCCAGGTCTCGCTGCCTCGGTCCACAGGCTTTCCGGTCCGTCCTCTCTGGGCATCAGGTTTGGTCCAATCTCAGGTAACAAGGGGTCTGGGAGTGAGGATGTCGTGGCTCCATCATGGCCCCAATCCGTCAAAGCTGTGGAGACAAGGACCGAAGGAGGGATGGGACTGTGGGAGGTCAGCTTCTGGACCCGTGTTGAAGGGTATGGAGGTTCTGTAAAGGAGGGCGAGCTCGTCTCTGGGTCTTTTTCCTGGCGAGAGTCATCTCCATCAGGGAGTCCTGTTCTGTCCACCCCACCTTGGCTATTTTGTTGGCTGTATGAAGACTCCAGCTGAGGTGGCGCTGTAGAGGAAGCCAGAAATCCACCTGGACTTAATCTTGAAGAACTCATGTCTTCTAAAAGCTGCTGTTTCCCACTTGTAGAAGGTGATGTCTTCTCATCAATGACAGACATGTTGTCCTCAGTGCTCTCTGACTCCCCTGGCAGAACTGACGCTGCCTGTCTCTCACCGTCCTCCATTTCAGATGAGCTCACATCCTTTTTTACCTTGCTCTTTTGGCTCCATGCCTCTCCACCAGCCTTCCTCGGCCCAGATCTTCCATCGAGGCTGTCCCCGTTTTCTGTCTGCGTCACCGGCGCTATCCCCTCAGGTCGTCCATTCGGGTCAGCCCCTCCTCCTGCACCTACATTCAGTACCAGGCCAGTCACATACTCTCTGTCCAAGGGTTTAGCCTTTACACCCACACCCAGCACGGGTGTTGACCTGACAGTTCTTACTGACTTACACTCCCCATCACAGTGGCTGTCCTGCGTGGGAGTGAAGCTGGGGAGGTGGACGGGCGTTCCACAGACACAAAGGCAGATCCCAGCCAGGAGGAGGCGACGGAGCATCCCAGACATCAGCATCTCTGTCTCGTCTCAGCACCTGCAGAGAGTGGACCCAAAAATATAGACAAATGCTAACAAGTGGAACTGAGGTGTGATCAGTACCCTGCCTGCAACTTCTACGCTTTGTCAGACACGTGGACAGAGAGCGAGGGAGACAAAGAAGAGGTGGAGGTGCCCGGAGAGGACGATAGGTGACATGGCACATTACAGATGTGTGCAGCTGCAGATTAAAGGACTGGCATGAGAACTTCATATAGAGAGCAGGATTGGCATTGCTTTGATGCTGCGGCTGAATCTTTTTGAATAATTTGGATGGAATTCCTTTTAATCTCAGACTCGTGTGTTCATTTTGCATAAAGAGAAAATACATGCACACACACACACACACCCCCACACACACAGAGAGAGAGGTAGAGTGACAAAAGAGTGTGAATCTGACACAGCAATCCTCTGCACATTATCACCCATGAATAGCACGAGGCTGCCTATCCTCCGCGATGCTGCACAGATGGAGCCCTGATGTTACATGTGTTTACATTGCACACATCTGCATCTCCCTCACAACCGACCAATATGCATTCATGATGTATATACATGACTATAAATAGCACAATAAATCAGATTAGGGGGAAATCTGATTCTCTGGGGCGCATTTGTTTCTCCACGTGATCTTAACACCGATAATCACCTGATAATCGATCGCTGCTGTGTGAGGATGAGGAGGAACGACGCGCCTGGTGTTGACAGGGTGACACCCTGAGTCAGACAAGCGTCTGAGCAGTCATGTTGCAGCCGTGATGATGCTCAGTCCAACAATGTCATACACTTTACTCCATGCGCAAACCCCCGAAACCACCATGCAACCACCACACCTCGTACACCCAATCAATCCCATGCAATCTAATGCCCAATTACATAATCGCTAACAGCATATGGATTGTAAACACATTCATATTGCGGTGTTGATCCGATCTGACCGCATGCACCTGAGCCAATCACGGCCGTATGGCACCCACCTAAATCCCACCATGCCCAGGCACTGAGAGCGAGATTTACCTGGTAACAATGGAAGTCGCATATGGCTAAAAATAAAAAATAAATGCCTTTACCTTCCAGAGTTGGTGTCGGATCGCTGAGCCTGCAGGGCGCACATGAGCCTCACATGCACCGAGAGAGGAGAGGAGAGGAGAGCAGGCTGGAGGAGGATGAGGAGGATGAGGCTGGTTGTTGTGCAGCTCAGCGTCACTGACTGGAAGTCTCAGGCTTCTTCCCCAGCGCTGCCTTTAAATGCCTCAAATCTGCAGGATTTACTCCAACCGATGACTTCACCTTCTGGTGTATCAGCAATGCCCTTCACCGCATCGCTTTCTAATCAGCAGTTAATTTTCATCTGCTTTAGTCTTTTCTTCATTGTTGTTGTTGTTGTCTTTCCCCAAAGGTCACTTCAGGCTCCTCATACTGAATAAGAGCAGGGAGACCATGCAGTTTATATATATGTGTATATATAAATCACCAAGAAAATATCTTTGACTGAGACTTAAGCTGATATTATATTTAAAACTTGTTTTTAAATGAACAAATCACCTAATGTGATTTTCCCACTACAATTGTAATATTCACATTAGACTTATTACATTAATACAAAATAAAATCTTTGCTTATCTGCATGAATTGTTGAATTTTTTTGTATGTAAAATTGAAAAGTGGTCAATTGTCTACATAATACACAAGGTGCATAATTGTTCACTATTGGTTAAATTAACAAGCAAGTGTTGTTTTTGAAGTTTGAATGTTTATAATAGAATTTTGATTCCTGCACGTGCAAGTTAAGTGTATCTCAGATCTTTCTGTCAATAGAGAATCCAAACTGCACAAAAAGAGAATTAATGGAGTGAACTTTAATAAAAGAGAGTCAACAGAGATATATTCAAGTTCCTGATGTGGTCTGCAGGGTGTAAAAGAGTTCTGTGTTAGAAAACATGTTCTTACCATTATTAATTTAGCTCTATAGAGATTTTACAGTCCTTTTTTTTTGTTAATAGGTTATATTGTGGTACAAACAAACAGTTTTGTGAATTTGTTCTCAATTGATTTCTTTGCTCTGTAAAGTTATTATTTTATTTCAAAGTAGCCTGGTATTCAAGCAAGTGCATGCAGGAATAATCAATCAGTAACAATCACAACTAATAATATTTATTTGTTTTAAGTTTTAAATGTACGACTACATGATCTGAAGTGTATGCCAATCCCAGACTGTCTCCCAAACAAATTGTTGAATTGAATGATGAGGTCATGGTCTGATGTAATGTGATCGTACAGACAATGATATGATGATGAAACTGAACTCTCGACAGGTTTAATACATTCAACAAGGACCTTCCACAGACAGCATGGCTAAACAGCAGTATAGTTTGATTTGAGTTGACTGAAAAAGTTGCAGTGACCCCATGTGGCAGGACAATGAGGTTACACCAGGTTAGACCATCAGCATTCATGGCTTTACCACTGTGTCAGATGGAAGATCATTCTTCCAAATGTGTCCCCAATATTTATGACAGACAACAATTAAAACATCCTAAAAAAAAACTCCTTTATCAGACTTACTGTAAGAACAAATTTCTCATTATTTGGAAGTGTCACAGAATAGTTTTTTTTAACTATAAAAATGTACCTGATAAAATTAATGGGTTACCCAGTTGTTGTCATTTTATTTTAATACCATTGCATCAACTGTCAGATAGATTGTATACTTTTTGGGGTGGTAAGATAATTTTCAAATTATTTCTATAAAATCAGTTTTATATTTTTGCTGTTGGGATTTGTTTTTTGATCAGGCGCTCATACATGACGTCATTGCGTTTCTGAAGACCCAACCCAACCCAACAGGAAGACAACAGATTTTTGTTGGGATGCAGATTTGCGGCTGTCGGTGTTGATTTGCAACTCACGTTCTTTTCGCCCAGAGGCGAACATAATAATAAAATGCCATTATTTGATGGGTTGGGCAGCGGAGGAGAGAAGACTGCGATCGTCATTGATTTAGGAGCAGCGTACACAAAGTGAGTGTCAGTCGTTAGCACGCCTTGTTAGCGCTTTGCACAAATTGCTAACCCAGCTCTGTGTTTCATTTCTCAACCACCCGTAATTTCTAATACACAAGCTAAAGCTAAATAACACATGATGCTAAATGGTTCATACTTGTAGTAAATGCTTCAGCGGTGTTAGCTAGTGAGCCACATAGCCAGTGCTAACTGGGACATTCAGCTAGTGTTAGCTGCTGTCAAGTTAGAGCTGAGAGCAAAATACAAACAACTGTACTCAACGTTAGGAGCATCACGAGCAGCTGCAGTTTCTGAACATCCTGCATGTTCGCATTCGACCAATTTTTCTGTCAATAAATTATTTTAAAGCTGATCTTTTTCAGGTCACAGGTATTGAGATGTTTTTTATATTGTTGCTAAAATCGAATGCATAACATGTAACTGGACCAGTGGAACGTCAACTCTTGGGTTTAGCTTTGAGGCCACATTCCTGCTATTAGTCGGCTGAGAGATGAACATCTCCCCCTCACCATGACTTCTGGTGAAGTGACCGACAGTAGATGGAGCTAATGTTAGCACATGTTAATCTGATCATTGCCTGAGACTATAAGTCACTTTACTCGTCATCGTACCTCACAGATCTCCCCTCATTTGGGGGATTGACATTGAGCACATGACATTTACCATAACTGCTATAATGAAAATCTCATTTCCTTTCTCCCCACAGTTAGTATAGTTTCAGTGCCATGTTTAAATGCTGTTTTAATACAAGTTTAGTCAAAGTGGGTTACAAGTTAGTAAGGTTGAGAAAGTGGCCCCGAGGCAAATCACATGAAGATCAAGAGGAAAGTTCTCTATAAAGAGTCTTTGTCTGCAGTGGCTTTCCCACAACATTTGACACAGAGCTGCTCTCTTCTTTTATTCATAATAGAGACGACTGTACTGACAGAATTTTTTCTTCTTCTCATAAAACGATTAAGCGGCACTTTAGCCTTTATTACTAAAAAAAAAAGTCATGCAATGTTGGTGTGCATCATGTTTATAATTGTTTGGTTAGCGAGCAGTTCAGTAGCAATTTTTATATTGTAGTATGTGTTGGAGCGTTAATCTAACTAGTATATGTTAGTGAACGTTCACAAATGTTATCCTCTGCATATCAGCAGCTCAGCTAACAGCTGTATTTCTTTCCAGATGTGGCTTCGCAGGGGAAACGGGGCCCAGGTTCATAATTCCGAGCGAGATCCGGAAACCAGGACAGCAGCAGGTGAGACACAGCTGTGCGTTACTGAGTGTGATCATTTGGAAGGAAACGGCAAAATATGTTAATATGTTGTGTGGTTTTCTCTCTCTCTCAGGCTGTCAAGGTGGTTCAGTACAACATCAACACAGAAGAGCTTTATATCATACTCAAAGAGTTTATCCACATACTGTACTTCAGGTGAGACTCCTGCATTAGTTACTCATTATAATCAAGTTACTAAGATATGTGTACGGCAACGAAACAAATAAAACATGCTCTGTAGTCATACTGTGTCCTAATACAGTGATGAATTTGTACATTATTGTAGTTTTTGGCCCTAAAAAGGTCGAACATGTGAGACATGCCTCATACAGAACATGCAACTTTCCTTAAAATCAGTGTTTGCACTCTTGTCCGTCTCAACCAGACACCTGCTGGTGAACCCTCGCGACAGAAGAGTGGTCATCATCGAGTCCATCCTCTGCCCTTCTCACTTCAGAGAGACTCTCACCAAGGTTTTCTTCAAACAGTTTGAGGTACAGCAATCAAACACATCAGTCTTTTATGAAATATACAGATCTTGTTTGGACGAGGTGTTAATATGCCATATATTCTGTTTTATTTTTGTGCCAAACTTATTTTCATCCAGGGTATTTTCTTTTAATAACTTTCAATAAACTCTTATTGTAAACTGAAAAATAACTCCATTACCCACAGTATTTTTTTAATGTTAAGATATTGAGAATCCACGTGTGTGCAGTTTATAAAACAGTTTTTAAATTATGAGCATTAAATTTCATTAGGTGATAAAAATATAATTTAGATGTTACATCATATTCAAATGCACATAAATCTAAGTCTCATATAGTTATTTATTTTATTTGTCTATACAGAGTTTAAAAGTTGAAAAGGACAGAAACAGAAGAATCACGCAAATGTTTTTACAAAACTCTTTCAACTTGAAGGTTCAGTGTGTTTGAATTAAAGGCATCTAGTGGTGAAGTTGTATATTGCAACCATCTGAATACCCCTCACCTTGCCCTTAAAAGTGTGTAGTAAATATTAACAGTTCTCTATAGAGTCAGTGCTGGTTTGTCTTTTCTGGGCTACTGTAGAGAAGGGGTACAACATGGCAGACTCTGTAAAAGAGGACCTGCCACCACTCAGAGGGAATGAAAACAATGAGTCCTAGTTTCGGGTGATTATACACTAATGAAAATTATTATTCTCAATTCCTGTCGATAGATCCTCCTAAATCCTACACGCTTAGCTTTTGTTATCCTTATCCTGTTCCTAATGATAAGAGGAAACTGCAGTATGTAGTGAATATGGTTGTACTCTGTGTTTCAGGTGCCCTCTGTGCTGTTTGCCCCAAGTCACCTTATGGCCATCATGACTTTGGGCATCAACTCTGGCCTGGTGATGGACTGTGGCCACACAGAGACACTGGTGCTGCCTGTATCCTTGTAATCTGTGACTTACTGACTTAAAGAAATACCCCAAACAGAAATAGCCACAACAGTTACCAGGCGGTACATGATACAAATTATATCAGATTAATATTATCATCATGTCTGATAAGTTCTGATGAATCTCGAGAGATCTTTTTACATCTCTCTCAGCTGTTTGTGTAACTTACTATTGGTAGATTGCAGCTGTATTCTTATATTTAACTTTTTTATATATACTATTTCTGAATTTGTAGACTCAAAACAACATGTAATATGTTGTTTTGTATTATTTACTTTGGGGTTGACGTCTTACCTTAACTGTAAAATCAGGTGTATGAGTGCACTCCCATTCTGCCAGCCTGGGAGGCTCTGCCTTTGGGAGGGAAAGCCATTCACAAGTAAGTAGCTGGAAGTGATTGAAGAGGAGAGAGTGACTTTGCATGTTGCTCTTTTACTTTTTACACACTTATAGAAACAATCACTCTCGTGTGTGTGATGATTGAAAATGTTATGTAGCGTTTTGTGCTTCTTTCCTGTCATAACCACAACTGTCTGTATTGTAGAGAATTAGACGGCCTTCTCGTGGAACAGTGCACGGTAGACACAGACACCGCCACTGGGCAGAGTGTACCAGCCATCATCGGTAATTAGAGAAAAACACCACACACCATCTGTCTCTGTCTTTTTAACGGACAAACATGTAGCTCTGATGTGGACAGCTCATTTGTTTGACTACTTAGAATGAAAACACAATATCATGACTTTGACCCATTATGCATCATTGACTATTCATAAGAGGAACTTGTTTCTGTGTGACATTTGAGTAAATCCCTTTCTCCATTTGTGAATTATATATACACTTGCAGCCTCTTTTAGAGTTTTCCGTCCACATTTTGTCTTGATACTGAATCATAGTGTTGAGCTGTGAGATCCACAGCTGCAGCACAGTGAGAGAAGCTACTCATACATGCATCAATAATTAAGACCGACAGCAGGTTGACTCACTGGACTGGACTCTGTTCAAAGAACTGCGTTTTTGAAATAAATTCAGTTGGACTGAGATCTCTGTTATTAACCTAAATCTGGAAATATGTTGCACAAAATCAAACCGTAAGGAATTTGAAGTTGTCCAAATGACAATAAAAACAAAATAACCCCAGAAAAACTTATTTTGCAACAGTGTTGGTTCCCCCCCCACCCAGGAGAATCATAGTTTTTATGACCTGGATTTGTTTTACACAAAGCAATCCGACTCGATTCTAGTTATTTGCTGCAGTGTGAGCTCATTCTTTCTTTAAACGCTGATTCAGCCTCATGATATAAATCTAACTCTGAAGTGAAATGGGGGGAAAATGGGAAATGGCTGATTTGAAAACAAGTTGACAGAAGAAACTTGTCTCTTTTCTTTTCCCCAGGGACCATCCCGGAGGAGACTGTGGAGGATATCAAAGGTTGGTTTGACTGAGATGTTTTTGTCTTTATGAGCGGCACCTCTCATTTTACTCCTCTGAGGGATCACAATGTTTTTTTTTTATTTCCAACAATGTCCGCATTTTTTAAAAGACAACCAAAATGTGTGACTGTTCTGCTCTGTCTTCACCATTCACCCGCTGGATTATTATAAGGAAGGTCAACAAATAAACTGACCACATGGATCACTCATGTTCGTTCTCTTTAATCAAAGCAGACAGGCTACTCTGTTTTCAGGAAACTGGGGGAGGCTCCAGCCCTTTATGGTTTCACAAGAATAGTTTCATGTTTAGTCTCATTTAGTGTCTGTCTGCAAGAAGATTCCCTGCACATAACTGTGGCTAAATTGTTTTAAAACTATTCGCTGTTTATTGAATGACCAGTGGATTGGGACAAGGAGCACATTTTTGGTTCATTTCTTTCATTTACGTGTGTGTTTCATTGTGTGAATGAAATACATAATTTGCGGGGATTGTGCAACATCCCACATTATGTAATTTAAGCTTTGATTTAGGACTTGTGTCTAGTTTGTATCTTTACAACCTTTTAATATATTGTCAGTCATTAACATGGCCTCTAGTCATTTGGTATTAAATCATAATTAAGTTGTTATCGTTACTCACTGATTCTGTTTTGTTTCCTGTAGTGAGAACATGTTTTGTCAGTGACATGCAGAGAGGACTCAATATCCAAGAAGCCAAATTTAACCTGGATGGAACAGCAGAGGTGAATGACATGTTTTTAACAGGATCCCTCAGTGAGCTGGTGTTTATTTGTATTCAGGAACTCATTGGTGTAATTTTCTGAAAAACTTTTTTATGTGTTTGTAGCGTCCAGCTCCTCCTCCAGATGTTGATTATCCACTGGATGGGGAGAAAATCCTGCACATTAAAGGGTCAATCAGGTAGTTTGTCATAACATGTGCTTTAAATCTCCTACATCTTATTCCTATATTTTAGTGTGGGCTATGTTTGAATTTGTTTTAATTTCTCATTAGGTTTATGTCCCTTCAGTAAAATGAGTGTATGTGATATTTTTTTTGTCTTTGCTGAACATCTCCTTCAGAGGTTCTCATGAACTCTTCTCTTCTTTTTCTTAGGGACTCTGTGATGGAGATCTTGTTTGAACAGGACAACGAGGAGAAGAGTGTGGCCTCGTTGATACTTGACGCTCTGGTCAAGGTAGAGAAAATGATTCATTCTGTATGTTATTGATATGCGTGACAGCAGGATGTTATATTTGTCCTTGTCCTTTCAACTACTTCAACTTTTAGAACAATTTGCTAGTGCACTGAGGACGTGTCCAAATTCATGTCCACTAGTTTAACAGAGAACAGGAGAAAACATTGCTCTGCCAGGCACAAGATTCAGAACTGTTGTACTTAGTCTCTAAATTAATCAAGGGGTTTGTTTCTGGCATCATTTGCAATACACCAATCATAGTGCCATGTCGCTTTCCCCTTAGTATCTGCAGCTTTAAAATAACAGTGAAATGCTGCACCATTGACTTCAGACCAGGGTTTTGTTGGTCAAAGATCAATGCACCTGACCACTACTCACTGTAAGACCAGCAGGACCATGGACACACAGATGGGCGCCACCATGTGGGAAAATAACAACTGCACTGGTCTGCAACTATGTTTTTCTCTCTCCCTCTATCAGAGCTGTACCCTGAAAGTCGAAGATCTTTATCATCCATGGGAGACCCCTCAGTTTACAGGAGTATTCTTATTGAACAGCAAAATCTGACAAAATTTTAGTCTAATACAGCCTTCCTCTTCATAATATGCACCCGTGGAGTTGAGCCCGCAGTTTGACTTAGTGCAGTTGCTATGGCGACACTCGGCTGTGGCCATTCCCTGAATCTGGGAGCTTTTTTTCTTTCTTCTTTCTCCGTGTGGGGATGAAGTCAGCCCAGGACAGCAGCCTAATTAATCTCTAACCGTACAGCAGCAGCAGCCATCTCACAGTCTGAAACAGCAGTATGTGCACGACTCTGCTCAGGATGTACAGAAACACGGCTCAGCAGCTCCCCCGAGGCTTCAGGCGAGCTCTACCCACAGAGGGCAGCACTGCAGTAACGCTATCCACGGCGACTCTCATCCATCACATTAGGTTTTAGTCTGCACCTGTCCTGATAACCACAAAGTGTAGTTCTCCCGCCCCATCTTTTCTCCGACACCACTGATATGGCAGAGTGAAGTGGTTTGTGGTTGTCTTAACGGTTTTCTTCACTGATATGTAATAATGGTGTCAAATGAATGAATACAATAAATATTCCATCTTTTCTTTTCACCTACACACACGGGATCTAGACGGAAAAGACACATTCTTCATTGCAATTCCCACCTTAAAATAAAAAGTGATTCCTGCAAGTGATTTTATTTGGTAAATGTGGGTGTGTTTTTTTCTTTAGTGCCCCATTGACACCCGTAAAGTGCTCTCTGAGAACCTGGTGGTGATCGGAGGCACGGCCATGCTGCCTGGCTTCCTGCACCGTCTGCTGGCAGAAATACGCCTCCTGGTGGAGAAACCCAAGTACAGCAACGTGCTGGCCAGCAAGAGCTTCCGAATACACGCTCCGCCTGCTAAGCCCAACTGCACCGCCTGGCTCGGAGGTCAGATATGAGATTTTATTGTTACCGCTGCTAGATTATTTCTTGGATCTTGATATAAAAAATCTGGCATGTTTAGGGGACTGATATTTGTCGTTGTGTGTGATTTCATTTTCCTTGGCTATATAAGGGGACTGTTGGTCCTTGGCGGAGTTATGCACTCTCTTGTGTAACCTTCAATTTTTTTTATTGATTTTATTCATCACTACCTAGTGTGGGAAGACTTTCAGTCAGAGAAAATCTTGAACAATAATCATTGTGAATAAATATTTCTTCTGCTTCAACACACTTTAAAAATCCATAATGTCAGAAGTTTTTGCTTGTGACTTCTCTTGAATCATTTATAAATCTGTCTCTTATCGCTCTCTGCTCAACAGGTGCGATCTTCGGGGCCCTTCAGGACGTCCTGGGGAGCAGGTCGGTGTCACGGGACTACTACAACCAAACAGGTCGCATCCCAGACTGGTGCTGCCTGAGCTCCCCTCCACCCGAGTCTCTGTTTGAAGCAGGAAAGACCCCTCCTCCACTAATGAAGAGAGCCTTCTCCACAGAGAAGTAGAACATTCTGCAAAATAACTGTAATAATGTACTCTTCTGTCTAATAGATCTTTAAATGTAACATCTCAACAAATATCTTGTGAGTTTGTTAAATACACAAACGGCTCTACATGTTTGTAATGTCCAGTAGTCACACCTACGTTTTTGTGTGCAGTGATTGTGGACTGTTTGATGGTCAGATGAGGAGGTTTTTGACAGACAGAACCCAATGGGGTTTAGGCGATTACATGAAGTATTACAGTTTTAAAGTTTCAAACTGTCCTTGTGCTGCATGCAGCCAAGTCTTCTGTTGAAGTCTCATTGAGCAAGGCAGTGAAGATGTATGTATTTACTCTTAATCACACTCAAGTTTGTTCTGGTTTCTGTTGAATCATATTCAACAGAAATGTTTTAAAACCCTACAACCAGGTCAGGTTTTAGTTTTCCATCTGTTTGAAGTTGTCACTAAACCCTAGAGAAACATTCCAGTGTCATGTCATCAAATGGGAAGATCTCACTCTGAAGATAATACCCCTTGACTCGAAAAAAAAAAAAGGAAACAAAAAAAAAAACTGTTTGATTTATTTATTTGCACTTGCCAATGTAAAGTAATTTAATCCCGTTAAAGGCCCTGCACACACATAGACAGTTACTCACGGTTATCAGCAACTTGTTACAGTAAGTTTAAAGTGTAAATTGTCCTGCTCCAGCATCAGAGCAAGCAAGAGGCTCTGTCCAGAGAAACAGGTCTAATCCAGCTAAATAATCAGAAGCACTTGTGTGTGTGTTGATCATTGTTGTGTACAAACTGTAAAACACCTTTCAAACAATGACATGTTGCCCTGTAACCCTCAAATTCAACGAATAAATATTCAGAATTTAATCAGACATGCATTTCACTGATTTTTATCCAGAAATATTTCTTAAAGAAACAGCCAGAACAGCATCAGCGGTTTGTGTTGAGAGGCTCCCAGCATCGTTTTGAATGTAAATACAGTAACAACAAATGAGTGCACATACAGTGTCTCACTCTCCAGACGGTGTAGTCAGATGTTCTGGTGTAAACTTGCGTTATGACCACTTTCAGTCAAAATAGCTATTCCCTCTTCACAGCTACAGGGTAGGTTAACAGTGACCAAACAAAATAAAACATTTGCTTTCATCACAATGAAGACTGTTGTTCTTTTTTCAGCCCACTCCTCGTGTACTCTGTGTGTGTATGTGCGGCTGTGTGCGTCCATCCCAGAATGGAGTTGCATCTGTTTGGCCCTTTGGGTCACATTCGTCTCTTAGCCCGGCTACCGTGGGCTTGGGAACCAGTAGCAGTACCCACAATGCATCTGCAGCACAATGCTGGCAAAAAACACTCTGGGGAAATGGAAAATAGCCATAAACATTGAATGGAGGAGAAACAAAGACCTAATAGTAAAAGGGTTGTGTATGTGCTTGTCTTATCTGTCCAGTCAGATGGTCATCATATTTTTAAACATTCATATTTTGTGATGAACTGTGCTCAGTTGATGGTTCAAGGACAAAGGTTAATGTGGTAGAAAAAATAACCTTGTTTCCCTTTCTTTTTTTTTCCATCTATGGAGTCTCTTTCAACTCCAGAGTTTAGAATAGAAAATTCACTTTCTGCGTCATGAACGCTAAGATTAACTTCACACAGTGCGGACCTCCTTAACTTTGGATACAGGGACATTTGGTTTGAGTTATCACAGACTTATTCAGACTGTTCCTTTATCATATAATTAAAGGCAGCCATGGCCTCGCCTCTATCTTAGGATGTAGAGCTGCACAGCCCCACCTGCTGCCTCTGCTCCTGCTGAGGGAGACCCCCCGTCCTCCCTCGATGGGGACTGGGACTGGAGCGACGGTGTGGTTCCCAGACCAAGAGAGCTGCAGCTGTCCGTCTGACCTCCGGCTGTCAGACTGGGACTCGGAGCGGGAAAGGGGACTCCCCTGGAATTGGGTGAGTCCCCATCTGTGAGGAGCGTTCGCCAACTGGAAAGAAAAAGCTTGCACATTCAAATCTGTCAGAGATCATATTTATACACGAGACTGTATAAATCAAATGTATCTTGCATTAGATCAAATGGAGACTGGTAGATCTAAGTTTGCAAGGTTCACAGTTACGTTCCCCCCATCTCTCTGTTTGTATTTGTTGTGTTTTGTACTGTACTTGTAACATCAGGAATATCGCAGGATGCTGATCATCAACCTGAATAGAGCGAGAGGCTAATCTGTTGAGAGGGAAGGCATCACCCATCTTGGTTTTCTCCTCCGTAGCGGTGGATCACCAGAACCCAATTATCCCGTAAATAACACTGGCTGTGAAAATACATTTGAGCCCTCCTAATAAATGGAAGGGCACCCATGGTTTGTGTGGCATCAGAAGAGGACAACTGTAGCGTGGATGCACCTGTAGGTCATTCTAGAAAGTGAACATAATCAAGAAGCAGCCCTCACACCAGATACACAGTCAGCAGTGAGTTGGGATTGTGCACAAACACGACAAAACTCCGCGGAGACTTTCCTCTTCTTCTAACAGCCTCGGTACTGATAACCTCAGGTCTTGCTGCTGCCTCTGTGCTAAATCTAAACACACGGAGCTCCGAGGACCAGAGTTGTGCATAAACACCGGAGAAAAGCCAAACTGCTTCAACTAGCAACCCCATCCAGAGAGAAACCAGAGCAGCTGTGGGATGGCAGCTAGTGCAGAGATCCAGGGAGGTCGGGCAGCACCAGTCAGTGTTTCTGTATCATCATCAGGACTAAAGATCACAAACACTTAACAGACCTTACCAGCGTGTTTGCACGTTTTTGTTCCATAACAGCACAACATGTTTTCTCCTGACTTTTTGCAGGCTGTAAAGTTTAAGATTCTGTATATATATCGATAGTACAGAATGTCATATTATATGGTTGTTGGTCGACTATTGATGATTATTTCTGTATATCAGTATGTCTGACTATTCAGAAATAATTTTGTGTGTGACAGACAAACAGAATAAGGCAACTTCATGTTCATTCTGAATAAAATTGTATTTACTGACTCAAAACTATTCAATCCACCACAGCAGGCATCAAATCATCTTTTTCTTCCAAGGGTCATTTGTTTTTATTCATGTCTCTGATATATGGAAGTCTACAGTACTTTGTGTGAATGGGTTAGGCTTGCTCAGGTCATTTGAGTGCACACTGTGTGTGTTGCCTCATGACAACACTCCAGCAGACAAAAGACAGACTTGATGTAAATTTAATCAAAAGCCAAATCAGGTTTAAACTGTTGGCCAGTAGATTTGGTTATTGTGAAAATGAACAGATACCAACAGACTCCTGGTAAACTGATTATGATTATGACGCAATATGTCATCACATAGTTTACACATGAAACCACAGTAAGGCTAAACTTCATTAAAACACCCAGAGTGAAGAATTGAATACATTACAAAGTTACAACGTTCCAGTCACGTGTTTGCCTTTAAGTTTCCATCACCACCAGGTATATAATGTGTAATAAAGTACAGGCTCTTATGATGGTTATTGATTACTATCGATCTATATCGGTAGATGATTATCTGTGTATGTCCAAACCGTAAACCCACGTGGACAGAAATATGTGTGTGCGTGACAGATTATGGGAGTTTTCATCATAACTTCTATTGAATTCATATTCCCATTGTTTCATATTGATTAACTTGTATGTGTGTGCGCGCTGTTTCATCCCAGCTCGGCTCTTGCGCACAGCGGAGCGGCGCGCATATCCTATGTCTCTCTCTCTCTCTCTCTCTCTCTCTCTCTCTCTCTCTCTCTCTCTCCTCTTTTTCCCACTCTTTCACTTCTTTCTGACTGACCGGACCAGACAGGAGGTCACTTCTCCATCCAGCCAGGATGATGCAGTTTATTTCCCCCGGAGTCTCGCATCTTGTTCTGGTTCTCCTGGTTCAGCTGACGGTACATGCACAGGTAATTCAACAAACACCAGCACATAGCCTGCCCCTTACTTGTAATGTTTACATAGAGTGTTTCTTTATTGTGTTTGAGGAAACACATTTTCCATTTAATGTTTAAATATTTACACATATTTTAAAATTGTATTTATTTGATAATATGTTATATGTTTGTCTGCTTTTAAAATTAATAGATGTCTCTTCTTTTCTACAAATGTGACTCCTATTAGTTTGTTCACGTGAAGCACAGAACTTAAGAGGAGTCCCGTTAGGGCTCCTGTCTCTGTCTCTGATTGGCTGCGCTCCACCCTATACATTCTATCTAAATTCAGTGGTTTGACAATCTGCATGTTTACAGTGATGCATGTGACTGATCCAGATACAGAAATGTACAAGTGAACTGTATGTTCAGCCTTCTAACCTCAAACATCATGTTGGTCACTTAAACTATTGTAAAGCAACAAAGCATGTGAGGCAGTAACTGTATAAGTAAATAACAGAGACCTAGGGTGCAGACTTCATGTTGACCAGCTCGGCATCTACTCTATAGCAGACCTCAGTGAGTTTTGAATTTCACAAAGTGATCATTTCAGATGATTGATTTCCTCCCTCACACGAGACAGCGGTGGTGGTTTGGAGACTGTGTGGCTCCAGGTCTTGTTTCCTTAGATGTGAGGAGGGTGTAAAGGTCCACATCTGGTTCTCTGGTTCGTGCACAGGTGCTTCCTCTGACTGTATAACGGGATCCGACCCTGGGCGAGACAGACGCAGTCAGGCCATATCACTCAGCGGGAAGCCGACTGCTCAGCGACCATGCATTGTGGTGTGTGGAGACACACACTGTAAAGGTGGTTCTAATATGTATGAGTGTGGAAGAACGTTAGATGTTTCTCATGCATGGTGCAGTCCAGAAGGCCTCTTATAGATCCACACGTTTTTTTATGGAGATTTGAGTCACAGCAACAGATCATGGATTGAAATCTGCACTTGTTCTTTACAGAGAAGCACAAAGACTGGGAATATATAAGCATGACAGCTCAAATATCACCACGCACTGAACTCGGATCCTGGTCTGAGTCCAGCTTGTCGTGCCCCTGCAGCCACTCTTTAATGAAAGTTATACATTTCACAAAAAACTAAAATCCAAGATGATCAGATAAACATATGTGATATAATGCATCCAACATTTGGAAGAGAATGACAAAGGAAACTTAAGGTAGGAAAAATATCTATCTCATGTCTTTCATTCCCTTTGGAAGCTTCCTGTAAGTTACAACGTCGGAGGAACAAAAGAAAAATGAGAGAAGAGACATCGGTTTTCCACATTCATTTTTATCAAACCAATAATCAGTCATAGACACAGAAATGTTATTGTTATGAAGCTGATCATATCCAACTTCACATCACATCTGCTCCTGTTGTCGGATGATGCATCACGTTGAAGGACTCTGGGCTTGTGTTGTATTTGGCAGAACTACAGTAGAGCTGCATGGAAATAAACATGACTATCCCACATTTAATCCTGTGGTCCAACCTATGACTGAAGCATTGTATCAGAAAACTAAGTCTTGGATTTCCATGTAAGTTACAACATCGGAGGAACAAAAGAAGAATAATAGAAGAGACAACAATTGTCAGTATTTGTTCACTTGAGCAAACCAACAATCAGTTTGAACACAATGTTATGGAGCTTGTAATGTCCAACATGAAAGGATTTCCACATCACACCATTGTTGATGTGTCTGCCAGTTTTATGCTCATGAAGTATAGTGGAACTCACAAAAATCCCAGAATAAATACATTTTGTCCAACCTAGGAATTAGAAAGTTTCCACCACAGTTTCTAGACTGAGAGGAAGACAGGAGAGAGTTGAGGAGTCAAAAAGAGATAGAAGAAAAAAAAAGAGAGAGAGAGAGAGAGAGAGAGAGAGAGAGAGAGAGAGAGAGAGAGAGAGCCAAGATCAACATCAATTTCTGCTCAATTTGTTGTTTAAAAAACCGGGAACGTTGCGAGTTTGGAGGCTGGGTTGTGAGAATCTAACAAAGTTCATTCTGTGTTACGACTAACTTCAGAGCTGCCTTTGTGTTAAACTGTGTTTATTGTGTGTAGAACTCCCACGAGAGGAGGCAGCAGCTATTGTTTGCTGTTATTCTTTGCATTCTTTGAAGGTTTTTATTTTCTTCTTGTAATACTGACCCTTCCAGTGTTGAGAAAGCAACGTGCTTTTTGTGGTCGGCTGTCTCATTTTACTGCATTTTTCTTTTTTTGTACTGATCTGCAAACAGCAGCTCAGAAGTAACACCCCTCACACCATGCTGCACCACTGCTTTCACTGGATCATATGTGTGTGCAGTATCTTTTCTCTACCACAAGATGGCACTCTGCAACTGTTGTTGTAACCACTCACTGTGTCAGTTTCCTGCAGGTTCTTTATCACTACAGCCTCATCTGGCGTTGATTGTATTGCTTTGACTAAATTAATATATATTTTTTAATTCTTCTTTTTCTACGTATTTTTGCAGATTTAAAATCAATTAATTATAATTTTTCAATGTAATTTTGCAGATTTTAATAATTTTTGTCTTATTTTTCCATGTATTTTTGCAAATTTAAAATCAAATTTTCTTATTTTTGCAGATGTAAATTTAAATTGAATGTATTTTTCTATGTATTTTGCCAATTTGAGAGAATTTTTTTTTGCAGATTTAAATCTATTTTTATATATTTATCTATATATTTTTTGCAGATTTAAGATAATTTTGGATTCATTTTCTATGTATCTTTTGCAGATTTCAAATCGTTTTATTTTTCTATGTATTTTTGCAGATTCCACCTCCGCCAGACAATAAGGCCCCCAGAGGTAAATGTTCTGAACAGACTTTCCCTTCCTGTTGCAAATGATGGAAAGGCTTAATACTCATCTGGCACTCTAGGGATGATGTTCGAGGAGGTGATGGCGAAGAGCATGTGTCACCCTATGGAGCAGCTGGTGGATGTGGAGCAGGAGTTCCCTGGAGTCGTTGGCTACATCTACATGCCTGCTTGTGTGTCACTATGGCGATGCTCTGGTTGCTGTCGGGACGAATACCTGGAGTGTCATCCCACCCTCGAACGCAACATCACTGTGCAGGTGGAGAAAGATCTCGAAACACATAAAGGGAGATCTTCCTGTTTACATAAAATATGTGGTCCTTAGTTCAGTTTTTCCTTTCCTATGGTTCTCAGATGATAAGAATTGCTCCGATGATATCCAGCGACCACGTGGAGCTGACATTTGTGGAGCATCAGAAATGTGACTGCAGGTAAATTAGCAATCGGAGGAGAGTGGGGATGGTTGCAACACTTTTTGCATTTCTCTCAGTTACTGAACAACCAAACCTTTCTATATTCAACTTACATCTGCCAACTGACCCCAACCCTTTGAACAGCTGCAACACACATCTGGGTTATTAAACACATTAGAAATACAGTGTTTAACTTTTGTTATTGGTCTCAATAAGCACCGTAAACTAAAGAAATATATTTTTGGTTATGGCTACAATGATAGTATTGTATTATTTGTTTATTCATTAATACTGAGTTTATGTGTAGCATAGGCCTACCTAGTATGAGTGACATCACTCTAACTTGTTTGTCCCCTGTTGTAACGGTCCCCAGTCTCCCAATTATTTAAAAAAACATCACATGCAAATTGAGATCTATATGACTCAGTTGTTTCTGTTTTTTCTCCTTGTTTTTAGAGCCCGTCAGAAACTTCTAAACTATACAAGGTCAGTAGATGAACATTTTATTTGTCAGACGTGAACACATGATTATCCTCATTGCAATCGGCTCTTCCACCACAGCAGCAGCCAGGAGTCCTTCAGGAGTAAACCTCGGCGGAGGAAACTCAAGAAGACAGAGACCGGCTGTGGCAAGTAAGAGATGGATTGCTCCCCTGTGGCGCTCACACACAGTTTCATAATGTTTGGACATTTATGGTAACGTTTATCATTGCCCCCCCCCCCCCCTCACTCTGTCAGGCGACCAAGGACAGATGAGATTAAAAAATATAACAATATGTTGTCTGCTGTGCTGCTCTTCTCTCTGGCATGCCTGTAATCCACCGACCACTTAAGATGAGCTTGTGCTTCTGTCTGAGGCCACAGAGTGTGTGTAGCACAGTAATCCAAGGCTGCTGAGGGTTCACACCAAGGACTGAATGTGTACAAATTCAGTCTTAGAAAAAATATATCCACATAATCAGAAAAAAACGACTAAAACGAGGAAGACATTTTAAGATAAGTGATTAAAATAAATCCCATCAATTTGCTTATGTGTGTTTATGTGAAATTCTTGACTGTATCAGGCAGACAAGCCAAGTACAGTCTTGCAAACACTGTGTATATAATCAAATTTACATTAAATCTATTTACTGGAGTGACTTCAACAACAGCAGTGCTCTGCTCTGGCCTCAAAATTCAATCTGACCAAACTACAACTGCAGCTACATCCACAGCAAAAACTTTCTTTACTTTTTTCTCTCAAACTGTTTTGTCTTCATTCTGCAGACAGAACCAAGAGTTATATGTGCAGTGAGTTTGGTATTTGGAAAAGGTCAAAAGCAGCATGTGTCAGAGGTAATCTCTCTGTAATAATCTCTTTCCTTTCTTTCTCCCTCTCAAATTGTTGTGTAACCAATATTGAATTATTGTACAGTGAAGATAAGCTTGAAAAAGACGTGACGCCCAAAATAAATACTGATAAGGCCACACATGAAGCTCAGTTTACTTGTCAGTGAGTAAGTAAGTACTACTTAGTCTGTGAAAACAGTTTTTGAACGTCTCTTGTGGTTTTAAGGGGAAGCTGTGTAAATACTCTGAAAATAACCCTGTTGATATGTCTACAACAGAAAACTCTGTGTTACAAACTTGAGGTGTGGGAGTTGAAGGGTTTTGATTTAACTGTGCGGTTAAATCTTAGACTGTGTATAAAGATAAAGGACATGTCTCCACTTCCTTACACAAACGAAACCAGAAAATCCTGGATACGAAAGCTGCCGAGGTACGCACATTTGAACAAACATCGCTGTGATAAGAACAACGTAAAATAACAGAAACCATCTTTGAGAAAATTGTATTTGACTTGTACTTGTCAATGTCCCATCTGCTAACATGGAGGAGGGTTTATGACCCATACTGCAGCCAGCCATTAGGTGGAAACTGGGACGCCTTGGCTTCACCTTTAGGGGGCAGTCATGTCGATCATCTTTATATATAGTCTCTGAGGTAAACATCATAAACAATGCTATCCATTTGCATTATGGGATTTGTGGGTCATGAAACCTCATTCACTGCAGTCTGTTGAATCAATTCTTATCATTCTGCATTGAAGCTGTGTCATCCGAAATCCAAAGGTTGACTTTTCTCAAGTCGATCTTACATCATCACTCATATTCCCATACGGATGTTGAAACGGTTTTTGGTCAGTGTCATCATCCCTCCTGTCCACAATGGCCGCAAAAAGACCCTTCTTCACTTCCCCTGTGTGGAAACACAAAGCTGACATTTTTAAGATTAACACGTTTTTGGAAAAACTCAATTTTACGGTGAGAAAAACTGTTTTTATCTGGACAAAGGGGGTGAAACCGACAGAATAAGAGATGTTTGCAAATATAATCGCCTTAGTGTGGACAGACGCTGATGCAATTCCAGTCTAAGTGATGAGGGACATGTGGGACAAAAAAATTCATTTGAATGCCTCAGTTAGAAAAATCTATGTAATAATTATAATAATAATAATAATAATAACTTTGTTTGAATAGCAATTTTCAATACAAGTAACAAAGTGCTCTACAACAATAAAATAATAATAATAGAATAAAATATAGAATTCACAAAAGATCAGAGTAAAGAAATAATAATAATAAAGATACAAATAATAAAAGTCACGGCCATCATGCGATAAAAGCATTTTTTTGACAGTATAATAATATGACTGGTTAGCCCTATTATTAAGAAATCTCTCCTTTGTGTTGTGATCCCTTCACCACAACTCAGCACAGAAACATTGTCTCTGGATACACAATGCATTTTTGCACAGACGAGGAATTTTGTTTCCCATAACTTTGTAACCACACCATGAAAATACCTATTTACAGGCACTGTGTAATTAAATAGTCTTTCAATGTGCGCATGTAAGTATTGTTTTGAGACAGATTTGAAAAATAAGGTCCTATTCTTTAACCATTCGTTAAGGAACCCTATTATCAACTCAGGCATTGAAGCACATAATCTTTTCCTCCTTGGGGAACGAGCAACAATGGGTTATTTGAAGGAGATGTGATCTATCTGGAGACAACTAGGTCAACTGCTTGGAGTGGTGACGATCAGGTTTCACCGTGTCCTGTTGCGGAGTCATTCTGGGTAAAGGTTGCTTTAGGTTAAAGTCTGTTAAAAGTGTGTTATCATTGAAGAGCCTGTGTGGCCGTGTTGTTCTGGAAGCCGTCTGGTTAAACAGCCGCACCGTGCCTCGCCTCGACTCCTGCTCCTAACACATAGTTTGTGCTACACGCTTATTATCTCATTACCCCTCCACCGTGTGTTTAGCAGTCAACGGACCACACGGTTTTTAATTTCTAGACAATATTCAATGAGAGGAGTACTCAACAAAAACTAAAGTGGAGTTTAACTTCCTACATGTAACCTGAGGCACATACAGGCTCTTTAGAAGTTGTTGTGATGGCGGTCTTGTGGTGTTGGTGTCTACATTTCCCCGTTGATAGGAAAGAGCCAGACAGTAAACACAGAACTGTGGACGGTGCGGCGATGCACCATTGCACTGTGACCATTTAACTACAACAGAGTTCCTCTTGTGATGACTTGAGATTGAATATTTAAGCTTGTATTTGGGGTTTTCAGGAGGACATTTTGCTTTTTCACTGAGAAATACCACTTCACACACATGCTCTATCCTCGAGTGACCCCTGACCCCCACGGGCCCCTGAGCCTGTGCCCTGTTGACCTTTTCTGTAATGCATTCGTAGGTGTCAAAAAGATCACTTGGTACTGCTGAGACTTCTTTTTTTAGCACATGGGTCTCTTCAATGCCACATGCATGTTGGAACTGTGTGTAATATTACCTGTAGAGAACTACTGAATCCAGAATGGGGGGAAATGACTGAGGTGTATTTTTATCTTTGCTACAAGCCATGAAACAAGTATCTCTCAATTTTTTTTAAAAACAAGCCATTCAGATTGCCTCTTAATGTCTAACTAAGAACACATAATGAAAATGTTATCATTAATAATCAGTTTCCAGTTTGTTCTCAGTGTCAGGTTTGTGCTTTTGTCATGTTCTTGTTTCTCGTTGAATGGCCACAACCCTCAAGGGCAGCAATGATCAAGCTACATGAAACTGTAGCGAATTAAGAAATGTTGTTCTAAAATTTTAATTATTCAAATGCTCTCCTGTTGAATGTCCCTGCTTGTTTATTGTTGACTTTCCAGGTGCCAGTTTCCTCAGAACAACTGATTCACACCTCTGTCAAAAGTTTCATTGGGAGGACGGACTTTAACATGGCGATCTGAAGCACATCTGTGAATTGAATCTTAACACCTGTCTTTACGTCATGACTTTGTTTTCTACTTTTTGCTTAATAACAGTATATCTACACTCATTTGGCTCTGACTGCTGATTTTACATGGACCGAAATCAATGTCAATATTTGATTTTTAAAATGTGGCTGCTTTTGTTTGAGCTTTTAAAAACAGCAATAGGGTGACAGACAGATAATCTGTGCAGAGATAATGGGTGGAATGCTTCAAGCTTATCAATCACTTGGCGGAAGGATGACGGTCTTCATCCACCTTGAGTTTTCACTGATTAACTGTCACATCAATGTGTCAGACCCTCCTCGTGCCTTCTGCAATGACTCATGTAGTTATATTCGACGTAAAACCTATTCTTTTCTGGCGCGAAGCTACAGTCACAAGTCATATTATGAGACCATGTATATGTAGCGTCCTATTTTTGTAGAAGTGTGTTCTGATCAATGAATCCACTCTTGTCTCAACAGGGATCGTGATAAACTGAGAAAATAAAACACACTTCAAACACATAAGGAGTTTCTGTGTTATCTACATTTGCATTTTCGGACCATTAAGGTCCGTAACATGTGAGGCCACATTGAGTGTGAGGTCGCTCTTTCTGGCAGGGCTGTGTAGTAAGCACATTGTCAACAGAGCACAAGGAGTAACTGTTATCCATTGATTGGTATTGCACCCACAGCCTTGTGAGGTGATAGACATGAGGTGAGACTTAAGAGAAAACCCTGAAAATATGGTATTTTGAAATGATCAGGCTTCAAGGGATAATTCACCTAAAAATGAAAATACACTCATTGTCTACTCACCACTAGGCCAATGGAGGGGTGGGTGAAGTGTTTAATTTCACAAAACACTTTTTTCAGGGGTAAACAGCATTGCAGCCAAATCAATACAATTGGAGTAACTGGTGACCACTTCTTGAAATGTAAAAAAACAACGGAAAAAGCATATAATGCCGCCATACTACTCATGTGCTACGTTTTAAGAAGTGGTCGCCAGTTTTCAATTGTGTTGGATCCTTTTCACCTCACAACTTTATTATTGTTAAAGGTTCAGTGTGTGGAATTTAGTGACATCTAGTGGTGAAGTTGCATGTTGCAGCTGAATACCCCTCAACTCCCCTTCCCAAAATGAAAGAGAACCTGTCGTAGCCCTCATTTGTCATAAAAACTCAAAGGTTCCCAGTTTGAACTACTGTAAAAAAAAAAAACATGGCAGCCTCCGTACAGAGGACCCTCTCCCGATGTAAATACAAAGTATTTACATTACATTTAGCTGACGCTTTTATCCAAAGCGACTTCCAATAAGTTCATTCAACCATGAGGGTACAAACCCAGGACAACACGAATCAAGAAAGTACAATTTCTTCAAGAAACATTTGAAATTTAAACATAAAGGGCCCATTCTAGGGCAAAGAAAACAACAATTCGTACAATTTAGATGAAACACGCTTGGGGAAAACACCAGGATTATTTCATATTCAAATCCTTTCACCTAAATCTTACACACACTGGACCTTTATAACCATGAAACCTCAGCAGTCACGGTGTCTCTCTGGGCTTGTATTCACGTCCCACCTCCTCCTGACCGCAGTCTGCGTACCTGCACGTGAGCACGTTGTGACCTGACTGTTATTATTTACTGCCTCCTCAGCTCAGGGTGGCCGTGGGGCCGAGCGGGCTGTTATGTAACCCGGAACATCGCGCTCGAACCCTGTCGTCACAGGGTTCCCCGGCGGTGTGTGTCGGCGGTGTGTGTCGGTGGTGTGTGTGTTGTACAGCAAAGCAAACACACGCGCTGCTCCGTGAACACGATGTCCTCACGCTGCCGCACGTTCAGGCGGCGGTCACGTTTTTCAGCGGCTCCGCCCGCCGGCCAATCACAGGCCGCGGAATCCAGCGGGCGGAGCGGACCGACTGCGTGACGACTGCGCTACTCCAGACTAAGCCACGCCCCTGACTTCCAAATACGGCGGGCGGCTGCGAGGAACACGCTGCCCCGGAACAGCGCTTCTACCGCCGCGCAGGAGCTGGAGGTGAAGCTTGTTGAACGTGTTGACGCCATCGGAGGACGATCAAACCGCAGCCGTCAGCGACCGAAGCCGCCGTGCGCCCGCATTTGACCGCGCAGACAGGGGAGGGGCGGCGGCGTGTCTCGTGTATAGTACCGTGGAACACAGAGTTCCAGCTCCAAAAGAACACGCGTCGACGGGACGCAGGCAGCACCTCGACCCCGGCTACAAGCTAACACCCCCTCGGTTGTTGAGCACGGCGTCGTTGGAACAGCGCTCACTTCAATGTAGGTGTTTCCTGTCATGTTTATGATGTGTCTCCTGCTGGTTCGGTTCCCTCTGTGTGACGCTACTTTGCATTCAAACGCTGCTAACCAAAGTGCTAATGCTAACTATACGTCCATATTGTTTGCATTATTTTTTGAGTTAGAATTAGCTATGTCACAATGTAGCATCTCCAAAATATTCCCCGAAATGTAGCAGAGCAAAAAGTACATGGTCCATTTTGCTAACTTCCTAACACAATGCAAAGCTTCAACATCCGGGTTTGCTACAGCTTTTGTTGTCAGTGTCAAAATACCACGATCGTACAAAAGTAGTGCAGCGTAAAATAAATGCTGTTTGTTTGTTTGAAAAATGATGCTGTATATTCAGCTGGTTGATATTAGCAGGATGAGCTTGTCCACTAAGTTCAACCGGAACTGTGTTGTAAAGTCAGAAATGAAGCCCACAGTCACACCAGGAGGTGGCGTGTGTCTTCTGTAGTTCCATAAAGTTAGAGACGTGTTCACAGATTCGAACTTCCCGGTTCAATAAGTCATAAGTGAAACGTTTTTTAAAAACACAAACAACGCATCTTTCCCATCGTAGTAAGGTAGACAACGGGCTTCAAGACGATTTTCATCAAGACGAGCCGAGCTGGGGACACAACATTGGTCTCTGTGTACAGCTGTGAGGCGAGTCCGTAGGCACCGTCTACAAAGTGCAACACCAAAAAGGCCCAAAACTCTTATACTGTGTAGTCTCACCAAAACCACATCAAGGGTCTCCTGCTGGTTATGCTACAGCCGGCTAGGTATAAGTGTGGATTGCATTTAACTGAGCTTGACAGGACATAGAAAGAGGGACCATATGACACCTGTGTTGCACTCCCTCCACTGGCTTCCTGTTTGTTACAGGATCAATTTGAAATGTATTTTTAAATCTCTTAATGGACTGGAACGACATTACGTAGTCGAACTCCTACATGTTCACACTCTACCTAGAGAGCTGTGGTCAGCCACCCAGCTGCTCCTGGATTTGCCTAAAACTAGGCTCGTAACCAAAGTAGATCGAGCCTTTGCAGTAGCCGCCCCCAAATTTGTGGAACAGCTTACCACTCCATATTAGATCTGCGCCCCCCCCCCCCCCTTGTTAAGGACACCTCTCTTCTCTTTGGCCTTCTTTTCGAGTTGAGAATGTTGTTCTCCCAGCAGAGTTTATTTTATTGTCATTAGTATTTGATATATTGCGTATGGCTGTTTTCTTGTTGTACCTTTTACTTTGTAAAGCACTTTGGTCAACCAAGTTGTTTTAAATGTGCAACATAAATAAAGTTGACATTGATACATTAGAATATACATGTGCTTCCCAGACCTAACTTAACTAAGTCAACACCTTTCAGTGTTTATGTATCAGTACAAAGCCCCATATTTTGTAACCGAGATGAAACAGCTGTCTCATTAATCTTCTTTTATTCCCAAATTTAGCCTTTGATCGGCTGGTGTGGTTTTTGTGAGAGCTTTTCGAGCCAAGGACGTCGTCGGAACAACTACAACAAAGGAGATGAGCACCAAGAGGAAGGCAGAAAGTCACTCGAGGGCAGCGAGCAGACCGCGCATCATGAAGTCCGGAGGCTCCCGTGCTGATTCGGAGAGGGACTCTGGATTCTCAGGTGTGAACTTTCTCTTGCCACATTGTTATGTGCTTTCATTTTAAGGTGTCACTCAAATTAACCCCAGTTAATTTACTTCCTTGTCTATAGATGCAAGCTCAGAGCATATGAGCACTATGGACACCACAGACTCTGAGGATTCGCCCCGCCCTGTTGTGCAGCAGGGACCACAGGCGTCTGGCTCTCGGGTGGCTGTGGTAGGAGGCTCCTACTCCAACCTCTCTCGCATGATCATCATGAACAATGTCCTCCTGAAACCGGTACAAAACAAAACATCAATCTTAAAAGATAAACACAGAGTTTAATGTTATGTGTGGATGAGTTAGCTTTGTTTCTGCCCAGAGTTTCAACCCTCAATCTTTTACCATCTGGCTGTTTACAGCAGGGAAGTTTTGGTTAGGGTGCCTTTGTTTAACTTGAATGTGTGGCTACACAATCCACCCACAGCTGCCAGGAATGTGTTACTAAAAAAGACAAGATTCAAGACAACTAGCTGAACAACACAGATATAAAAGTACATAGGGCTCAATTAGATTCAGTTTTTATGACAATAATGAAATCAGAAAGGCATACTGACACTGGTTTGCAAAAGTGAATTCAGTGCCCACACAGAGAGATGAAAGCAAAACTTTATTTGGTGATTATGTAATGCGGTTTAGTGTTAATTTGTCGTATATGTTGGATTTGATTGTGGTTCTGGAGCTGTTACTTAGATTATCAACAGGAAATGGTTGGAATTCTTGCTACTGGATAGAGTAAAAGTTTATAATTGCTGGTTTCGGAATTGTGAATGTGTTTTGAAAGCTTTACATTTTGACTGTGTTGCCTTTACAGCCTGAAAACAACCCTCCTGCTCTAAAGCCTTGGGGCTTTAGTCCCGCTGTGGAGGTGGTTCAGCCCGTGGTCCAGCAACCTCAGGTAGTGTTCCTCCAGCCTGTGGTCTCTCATCAAGCTTCCCCTGCCTCTAAAGAGACCACCTCCAGACACAAACGCCCTAAGAAGTATCTTCCAATCCTGAAATCCTACCCCAAGATTGCACCACATCCCGGAGACAAATCCTCTTCCTCAGGGAGAGGAACTGCGTCCTTGTCTTCACCTTCCTCCTCCTCCTCCTCTTCTTCTTATTCCTCTTCCTCCTCAACGGATTCAAAGAGAGGTAACAGTCTGACCTCCAACCACCGTGAACACTGTCAAAGAGAAAAACATCCAAGAAGTGTGTGTGGTAGTGTTAGTAGCTCTGACTCGATCATTACCAGTCTTCCTGGTGTCCGTAGCACCGTGTCTTCCCGTCTCCAGAACCGACTTTCTTTCCCTACATCAGAATCCAGCGCCAACAGTAGTCCTGCCAGGGAGAGGCCTTCCTCAGCCATCAGCCAATCAGAGTTTACCACCTCCCTTTCGATCACTCAGACCACAGATTCCAAAAAACAGACACTCCCTTTTCCACGGGTGGACGCCCAGGAGACCATTATGCTGGAAGAAAGTGACCTAAGTGACAATGATGCTGATACAAAGAGGAAGCGCTTCTGCAACACCTACAACATTCTAAACAAATCTGGCCTGCTCGACATTACTCTTCGTACCAAGGAGCTCCTCAGGCAGAGCCGACACACCCAGAACGACCTAGACCGGCTGAAGGAACACACAGACCTCTTCTTTCAGGCCCTGCGGAGCGGTGACACTAGCATCTGTATTAAGCTGCAGGCCAGCCTTCAGGAGGAGGACAGAGAGCCAGAGGGGGAGAGAGCTGCTCAGACCAGCTTAAAGGCAGATTAAACCTGGGTTAGTGCAAGACAGTGAACCTTTAGTCTGGGATGGGGAAGGGAAGGCCAGGGTTGGGGGGCGTCACAGCGTTGCAGAGACAGATGGACCGAAAGTAATGTGCTCCACAATATATACCCACCCCAGATTCTCTCACACAGACAGTGTGCTGTGGCCTACATTTTGGCTGCTGCCTGCCCAAGGGCTCTGACACACCAAGCTGACCTCACACAATTGATGCAGATGAAGACTCTTTGTGGCCACACAGCTTCTGATAAAAGTCCCACTCAAACTCATTGCAAGAATATCTATACGAATGATACTGTGTAGCTTTTAAAAGTTGCCTGCAAATTTAGCTTTGCTGTACCTGATGGGGTCAGTCTAATGTGTTACACTTGTAGAAAGAGAAAAGATGTAAAAAGTGAGTGATGGTCAGCCGCTCGCATGAAGCTTGATCACCAACTGTCGACTGGATGTGTCAGGGATCAAAGGAAAGAACCACAGCACACTGACCCTGATTACAACTCTTCCACTGAAACTGCTGCACAGAACTATTTGTCTCATTGGCAATCAAGACCCAAAACGAGAGGATTGGATCTAACGTATGAAGGGAAGAACAAAAAGAAAACCTTTTCTATGTATCAAAAGCACAACAGAGGCTCAGAATCTGAAAGTTTGATTGATTAAAACACCGAGGCATAAAGTGCACAAGTCAAAAACAAATTCAGATTTTTGCATCATTCATGCTTTCTTTTATGCTATGTTACACATAATACAAAAGATAACTTTGTGCAGCAGTTACCAATTATGCACAATCTCTGATTACGACAGGCCTAAGGGATGAATGTGTTCAGGCCTTCTGCCAGTCAGCATCTTCTAACATGTGCCTAACGGGTCTTTCAGTTCCTGTTGTGTTTTAAAAACTTGATGTGAAAGATTTATTAAGGCCAGTCGACAGTTTCAAATTCAGCATTCCCATCATGTTTGCTGTGATACGAGGCCAACTGTCTGCCAGTAAAGCTCCTAACGGCCTTTTTAAATTCTTCCCTGGTGACATCCTGTTATCTTCCTGTAGCGCAACCATTGACTTATGTAATATTTGTTTTATATATGTATATACGCATGGTTGTAATTTAATGTGAAATGTATGAAATAATTGTGAGTCCACTTAGACAATCATCAAGTGTCTTGATGAAGAGCAGTTGTCTTGCATAACCTTCAGGCCTCTTGCATCCATGGTTTTGATCTTCTATTCAACAAAAAGTCCATCAGTTAGACTATCTAAATCTGGAACAGTTTTGTGTTTATTGTTGCATATTTGTACGTTTCTAAATTATGGCCTTAATATCCAAATCCTGAGTCTGTCAGACCTTTGAATTTGCACTAAAATGATGGAAGAGAAGCTCTCCTGGGCAGAATTAAATGGCAGCTATGGGAAATAATTATTTGCAGACAAGATTGCAAACTTCTTATTTTTCAAGTGCATTGTGAGTCATCATAAGCACATTACCAGTAAATACATACTGCTCCTACAGTAAAGTCGTACATTAGATTATACTATGAGATTTTACCATTACTAGCAGTTTTCTCAATATTAAACATTGTTTATCAAATGTCTGTTTATTAAACTATGATATATTTGTGAGGATAATGTGCTTGTTGTGCTTATGTTGACTTGAAATGACTCACAAGGGAATCGTTCTATCCAACTTCTGCCATTTTAAACCATGTCCATCTGAACATCATTACAGTTGTGAGGGTCGTGTATTCTGTGACAAACCAAATCTCAGAAACATGGCCTCTTGTTAATTTAATGTGTTTTTTGTCTGTTTTGTTTTTGTAGGAACTAAAGCGCACATGAAATTACAGCCTTTATTTTTGTTAACCGAATGACACAAGAGTTAATGTTTTATTCAGTCGTTCTTGCTGATTAAATCGTTGACCAGAGGCAGATAATGTGTTGTTCTTTTTCCACAGCCAACACTAAATTAATCAGTATGTTTTGGTTTTCAGATGCTCCCAGACCAGATTTAGTTTTCGTGTTTTCCAGGGTCACCGTCCTGCTGGAAACTCGCTCCGTGTTTAACACCCAGGCGTCTCTCTGATAGTTTGAGGTTTCACTGAAGGCTTTTGAGGTCATCTTACATACTCCACCCATTATTCTCCTCAGTGCACCAGCTCCACTGTCGACAACACAGCCCCAGATGCATTGTGTTTTTTCTTTTTAGCTTGAACGACACCGTATCTTCTCACATCACTGCAGCCAGATAATTAACCACTCTAAGGTTTTTCTGGGATCATTTAATCTGTAGGAAACTTAAGTAGAGCTTTTAGTTGGAGTTTCATCCAGAGTTTTTTTATTATCCTTTTTCATAGTTGTTCCTCAGTTCACGGTGCTGTAAAACAATCTTTCTTATCGGTTATATCCATGTTTTTTCTTTTTGGGAATCTAGGATTACATCTGACTGAACCAACTAAAATATAACAGTTTTTATTTTCTCCTGACCTTGTAGCCACTGCTCCAAATATTCTGTGCTGGAGTAAGGTACAGAGTAGTCTGGGTTATTAGGATCTTTAAGCTCCGAACATGAATTAATGTTATTCAATTCTCTTTTCTGAAATGAACAACTCTGAGTGAAGAGCTGCTGAGTGGCTGACTGGCTGTTTGCGCAGACATAGATTCCTGTAGCTTGGTAATAAAAAACAAGATGTTGAGGCCGGTCATAGGGGCGTTGTTGACGTTTCTACTCTACTAATTAAAAATAATGAATTTACTGTACAGTTTCAATCAAGGGTACATTCATTAGACCTACAGGACATTCATGAAGGCACCCCAATATGTTTTTCTTTTATGTTTATGTGCATGTTTAAGCACCAGAAAAACAGGTTTGAGAAATAATAGACTGCTGGCACTATTTGCGTTCTTTTGCCTTGGCTAAAAACAAATGTTTGAGCTTTTCTTGAGAACTTAACAGTGCAAATATTGTCTTTATTTCTTGGACCAACAACACAAAACACATTTACCTAAACTTCTAAATTTAATTTTACCTCATGCAGATCAATTCCTCCTCCATCAGATGCGTTATTCTTAGGGCTGATATTGTACCTTGTTAAACGCTTCGCTGTAGCCTTTAAATCTTGGAAACGGTGTGTCGGCCTTCTGCTAAAATTAAATCTTGCAGTTATGACCCTGGTTCGCTGCCAATGGAAAAAATGAGGGTACTAAATCATTCAAAAGGTCGGTGGGATTTTGGCTGAAAATAGGGTAACAATGCTGATCACGCTCGTCTTTTTGAAGCACTTCTCTCGTCTGCTGCTGCCATCAGCGTTCATCACAACGTATTTATTTATTAGAAGTAGATGTAATCATTTCTCTGTGATCTGTAAAGTTACTTTGTTTACATGGATCAACACTTGAGTGGTTTCTCTTTCTTGGATCACGCCCGTGTGATTGACTTTTTATTACCTTAAATGTATCAAACCATAACTGTCTCTGATGACGCCATTATACACTCTACATGCTGTGTCATGGACTGTTATCGCTGTTGTTGATAATCAAGTTATTTTCTGTCTCGATTTCCAGAACAAGTTAATAGAAGAGCAGTAAAGACTAGTTTTGCTTGTGTAGTTTGAGACTTGTAATCTTGTAACGCTTGATTTTGGGGGTTTTGTCCATCATTATATTGGCCACTTTGTTTCTTCGGTGCTTTTCAGTCTGCCTTCTTTTCATTTTATAGATGCTGAAAATGTTTGTGAAAAAGATTCTGACTGTTTTATCAAACCGTTTCAGTAGAGCAGCAGCAGCAGCCGTGGAAAATCTTAGCTCGACTTATTTCTATGTTGTTCACCAAAGGAACTGTGTTAGGAAACCATGATGGATTCTTCTAATGGAATTAAACATTGCAGACTGAATGTAGTGCGGCTTGCTGGGAAACTTTTTTTTGTCTATTCTAAAAGTGTAAATGCGGAACGTTGTTAAAGTCCTCACGGGATTTGGAAAACATCTGTTTCATGTCTCTTTTTTTACCTTTTTTTTCATGTCTTTTACTTAAAACCTCTGAAGACACAAGACTTGTAATAATGACACTTCTGCAATAACGGTCAAAGACGAATAGACTAACATTGAGGAAGGATTTGTTGTGATGTGCTCAAGGGCACTTTTTATTGGTACATTTTAATTTACAGACTCATTGCTTGTGTAATAAATGTCTTTCCAAAGAAAAACTTAATTGTCTGTATTAATGGTACATTTCCCGATTGTCCCACTTCAGTTCAGATACTTTTAGTTTACGTGGGAAGAAGAGCATGACGTTTTTTTATTGGATACAGATGAGAAAGAGGAAGACTGACACATTTATTTTGGGGGTTTTCCACACACTTCTCTCATCACAGGGACAAAGTGAGAAAGAACAGCATAAATGGATGACGTGAACACTGAACAATGTTTGGACTTTTCAGACGAGTTATATTTCAGGGTGAATAAAGAATGCATCCTTTACTCTGCAGTGAAATGTTATGTCAAAGTTTAATTATTATTTACATTTTGTAAGTACCCCCAAACTGTAAAACATATGGTGCAATCTTGATAACTAATTATTATTGATAATAAATGTATTATATACTATAGATGGACCTTTTGCCTCGCATACATGTTTTAATATATACCAATGTATATCAGAACTAATTAAGGACTATCTTTTCCTATCTTATCTTAAAATGAACTATTGGCTCTGTGCACTGTATCTGACTTTAAAACAGCATATTGTTTGATAAATGATTGACAGTTAATCCACAGATGGAGGCCTCTGAAGAACTATTCTCCAGTGGTTTGTCTCAGGTTCTCTACTGTTCTGCTGTTGGTTGAAAACTACTCACTTTAAACATGAGTCTGTCTAACTCTTTAAAGCTGCTGTATCACATCTGATTCACTTTACTCAGAATATTACAGGAAGCCATCAAAGAAAACATGTGGTGCAGATTATATTTTCTCAAAAACAGTCAATAGAGACTGTGCTCTTCACTTTATGAAGAGCCTCTGGATTTGGGCCCCTTGACCCCATGCCCCATTTGCTCCTTCACTCTCCACTTCTGTGTGCTTATCAGTGTTCTAAAAGTGTTACTGTATGATATGGAGCTATAATGGGCCCCTGGCCACAGATGTGTGAGAGGAACTCAACCCCTCCTACATAAGGAGGCAAGATCCCCAGATTTAACGAGTCACAAATGACACAAACATTTGTGAGCATTTTGTGTGGCCATTTCACATCTTCTTTTGTGGTTGTTTTATATAGTTGTTACATTGACTCAGAAATGTTGGGGGGAAAATGGTTAAAAAGTGGCTCTGGTGCAGTTTCCTCCTGGACCTGTGGTCGATATAGGTAATAATCCATCCATGCAGTTAACCAGCCTGCTCTTTAACTTCTAAATTACTAAACATTTCAAAATATTTTAAGCTGTTGTATTTTTAATTTTACCATTGGGAAATGCCTCAATCTGCCCCGCACAGCTGATGCATGGGGAAACGGCAATAAGGTTGTTGAATCTTGAATTTGGAATATAAAATTAAGAGATATTAATAAACATGAATATTTTTGAAATAACATTTTAAATCAATTATTGAATTGAATGTGTAAATAATTCATCCAAAAAACCAAAACCTTCTGAGTTGTCGTGTGAATTTCTCTTTATCGTTAAGTGTAGTTTACAGCTTTGACCACTGGGTGGCGCCGATGCTTCGACCTCCTTTTGCGCAAAACGCGGAAGTGTTGTAAAATTGTTCCACCGGTGTCTCCGTAGAACCAAGCTACCACTCTATTTTGGGACAATTAGCTAGCTTCTCCGACACAGTAGCTCAGTCACGCCTCTTTTATAAGGTAAATAAATATGCTTAATGTCACTGGAGGTGTAATGGAGTTATAATAACGTATGTTGCACAGTCGTCGGTCAGGTTTTGCCCTCGGACAGCTAACATCTGTCCTGTTAGCCCCGGTAGCTAGTTGTGGCAACTGCTAACTGTGCTAGCTAAGTTGACAAGTGCAGTCTGACATTTTACCCAGAGACCGACGCGGAGCTGTGGAGCTTTGGCAACAAGTAGCTACACGGTCTGACCAGCTAGTTAGTGGTGGTTAACCCGCAGTGACTAGCAGTGTACCTGTGAGTGTGACGTTTCCTCCTGGTGTTTCTATCACAGCTCGTGTGATGGTGTTGACTCGGAGATGACCTGCAGCCTGAGCGTCTGAGCGACAGAAACATCTTCCACCCAGCAGGTCAAATCGTGAGGTAAGTTGCGTTTTAATTCAATTTCAATCTGAGCATATTCGGTGGCATTTAACGTGTGTGGGTTTGTCCTCTGGTGTCCCAGGTCGCACACAGGGTGACCAATGCTTTCTGATGAGCTGGACTCCAAACCAGAGGTAAGCTCTTTTCGCCAGGAGGACTCTGTTGCGACAGGTAACGTTGAACGTGCAGCTGCTGATCCTGAGTGTGTCTCCTCTCAGCTGCTGGTGCAGTTTGTCCAGAACGCGTCCATCCCCCTGGTGCAGGGTCTGGAGGACTCCGAGTCCAAACACTGTCTGCCTCTGCTGACCTCGGCTGAGGGCTCACTGTGCAGCCCGCTGGAGCTCACAGGTCAGCAGCTGATCACTGTCACATGCTCCCCAGATCTGTCAAAATCCCAGCGGAGGAATACTTAACTTAGTCAATTTAACTCCCTTTACTGTGCCACAATACAACGCATGGTGGGTATTTACTTAACCTGCGGTATTTGTAGCTTGTTAGTGCTCACTTTGCTGTAAGAGAACCAGAGTAAACATTTGATGCCTGCAGTATCAGGACAGCCAAACAAGGGTGTGGATTTGAGTGAGTCATAGTATGTCGAGCGGCACTTTGTAGTCAAAGACTGTCACCTCTGCTGCTTTTCTCTGTAACTGCAGGGGAAAGCATGAGCTCAATAAAGCAAATACAAAAAACAGAAATGTATTCAAATAAAACAAAGACAAAGAAGCAAAAGGCTGATCCGTCAGTCAGCGGAATTGAAATGTCAATATCGAGCAAAGGCTACGTGTCATGTACTGTAGGAACAAAGTTTTTTCAAGCTCTAAACAATGAAGTTACACAGAGTGTTAAAAAATATAGGCATAATACCAAAGTAGTTCATTTTTAAAGAAAGATGACAATCAAGAGCCATTTCTTTAGTTTCTGTTTACTTAAAGGTAACAGGCCAAATAGTAATAGAAGTTATAAATCTATGGACACAGTTACCGTCCCTGGTTTTAAGGAAGTGCACTTGCTCATCATTTTGAAGTTCTGTGAATCTCCACCATTGCATTGGTTTTTAATCCTACATTATTAAAATAAGCTTTCATTAGCTTCATCTCACTCTGCTTTGCTTAAGATGCTTCAGCATCCGTAACTTTTCAATTTGAACCTGTGGTTTGATAGATGCTCCTTGCGAGACAAATGTTCATTCATTTGTCTCTGTGTTGGATTTCCTGTTCTTGGTTTTTACAAATAAATTAGATAAATTTACTCTGTTATATTGAAGTGGAGTTTTCCAAAAGCAAACAGTCATGTTTATACTTGTAAACTGCATTTTGTTCATCCGAACAGAAAAAGTGTTCTTTATTCTTTTTCATTTTGCAGTCTGTTTTGTTCTTTGTGCTCCAGTCTTCTCTGGTCAGATACTAACATGAGCTTCTTTCCTCAGATGGAGGCTTGAGCCATGAGCCACAGAGTTCTCCCTCCCTGTCCGAGTACGGAGGTGTGTCAGAGCGAAGCTCCTTAGTGGTCCAGACGCACCCTCACCCACGGGCCTCACCCAGCCCCCCGCCCATCCTCCATGACTTACAACAGTCAGAGAGCACTTCCTACGTCCTGCTCAACCTTGCAAAAGGTAATAAATATAATGTATATACCCATGTACACCCCAAAGTCTCACAGTTAAGCCTACAGAGCAACAAAGTGCAGTATTCGCTGAATAATTATAACATTTTATTGCTTACATTTTCACTGCAGCACTTAACAAAGTGGAACGATCTTGCTGTATGATTAATTGTATTCAAATCGTCATCATAGCTTTAAGGACAGAGGATGTTGCCCCTTGTGCAAACAGAGAGTTATGCATATGGATAACTCAAACTAAATTTGATTTGAATTAACACATCTCACTTCTAATTGACAACGACATTCTGCTGCATATTTATTGTGGACCTCACCTGCATCAAAACAAGTGCTCCTACTTTATCCCAAATAATCTAGAGCATCCCATAATGCTGTATTATCTTTGATTTATCCCTCAATCAGCAACAACACAGTGTTGCCCCATGTGATGCAGACTAGCAGACAACTGGCAAGTGAGAGGCAGCTGCAAATGAGTGAGAGAAAAGCGGAGATAAGTTTGTGTTAAGGACAAATAAATTAGAAAACGGGGCAAAATTAGAAAACCCTGCTGATAACAGGAAAGAATCATGATCTCTCGTGCTTATCTGTGTTATGAAAAGATAAAGAAAGGAACCTTTCCTCTTGTCTTCCTCTTGTCAGCCTAATTATAGTGGAATTGAGGTAATGGGCAGTTTTTCTTTTATCACATTTTCTAGGTCATATGCACAACAAAAATAGCTGCAGTCTAAAGAGAAACCTGACATTATCCCAATTTGATGAGTCAGTTTGTGATGAATAATACAAGTAAAAGAGAGAATATTTTACTATAAAACAAATCCGATCTTCTGTCTGTACTTTGTGTCTCGCTTTGCTCCTGATTCTATACAGAGCACTAAAAAGAAATGCAGTGACACATTTTCATGAAAAAAGCCCAGTGAAATATTTTGGCTGGAAGAAATGATCCTTGGCAGACACATTCTCTTGGTTTATGAGGCCTTGGCACGAGAGAGAAAAAAATAAATTTGGTCTCTTCTCTCTTGACATAGACCTGATGTGTTGTGTCTGTGACTCAGTGCAAGATATGAGGATAGAAAATACTTTTTAGCCGACAGAATCATTTTCTATTGTTACATTGAATTCAAATTCTGAATGGAGGGGTCTTGTTTCTTTGTGGATATTTGTGGGTCTGCTGGCCACCATCCTATCAGCCTTTCAGAAAAGAGCCATAACATTGAATCAAGAATGGCTGAGCATCAACGCAGGACAGTAATGAATTCAGAAATGTGACCTCGAGCGGCTCACATCATCAGTGATCTTGCAGAATATTGCATTGGCCTTGAACGTCTTGTTTCACGGTGGTCCTCCCTCTGCCTTGTCTTCCCTCTGAGGCATCACAGCCTCCTCCGAGTCCCTGATCTTCGCCGCGGATGGCACCGGGGACGATGATGATGAAGGGGTCTCATCAGGGGACTACGGGATAGATGGCAGCGCTCCATGGTATCTGCGGGTACAAGAGCTGGCACACGACAGCCTGATTGCCGCCACGCGGGCGCAGCTTGCGAGAGATGCCAAGGCCAGCCAGGACGCCAGAGCTGCAGGTGTCAGCAACGGTAAAGTCACTTTGTCTTATCAATACAGGCAGAAAAGTTTACATGAGTCTATCACACTGTAAATTAATCCAAGTGGGTTCTTAATAAGATGATATAATGATACGTTTATGGATGTGTGCAGTGATCGTGGCTTCAGATGAAAATGAAAGGGGGAGAAAAACAATGAGAATGAATCCTGTATATGTGAGGCAGTGCATTTTCTGTGCTAAGAAAACTTCCTACGGCAGGGATGAGAGATAGAGAAGAGAAATAAGGTCAGCGACGAGATGAAAAAGTAGTGTAATCAGAACTGACTGGAACTGTGTTCAACGCTTCTCATCTTAAGTCTCTAAATCAAAATGAATTTGTAGCTTTGTCAAGATAGATTTACGAGTCTGGCTGCAAAATATCCAAAGGAGTTGTAAATGCCACATCATCTTGAAACATCGATCACGCCTCAGTCCATATTGGTGCGCCGCGTCTCTGATGATATAATGCGCCTTTAGTGATGTGGCTAATGCAGACCTGAGGCTACGCGGCTGCAGTTGTCAGGAAGACAGACTCAGGTTAGATGAGAGCAGAGATGAGCAGCAGCAGAGCGGGGACCAGAGACGAGGGCAGGAGGACGTTCAGGTATTCGGACAACAGGAAAAACATTATATGAATGATAACAGAATAACAGGTGTTCTGAATAGTTTGACATTTTGAAAACATGCTAATTCACTTTCTTGCCAAGAGTGAAATGAGAACACCCATATCACTCCTGTTTTTCATGCTAAATATGAAGCTATAGCTTGCAGCCAGTCAGCTTAGTTTAGCAAAAAGACAACTAACATCATCCTTGACACTGACTAATTCACATGCTATATCTTGGACTGGACTATTTCTGGCTGTTATATATATTCAGGAAGGCTATTGGATAAAATCTGTGATACATGATTTGGCACAAATTCTTGTGTGGGCCTATAGTTCTCCCATCTAAGCTAAAAATATTTGATCGACTGGTGTTTTTAGGTCACTCGAAGCTGCTGTGTCACAGAATCTCTCATGTGCTCCTCAGAACGTCCCATTAGCCGAAGTTGTGAAGTCGCTGCTTGTGTGTTCAAGGGCTTTGAAGTCGTACTGTGGAAAAATCATTAATGCTGAAAATAAGATGTGTTGGATTTTTTGTATGAGAGCATTTAAACAACACCATGACGCCTCTTTCCAATATTTTCATATTAACGACGAGCAAAGAAAAAGGATCAGGTCTGATAAACAGATAAGTTATTTAAAACGTACGCATGTTAATCATGAAAATGTCTGCATTGTCTAAAAATGGTGTTAGCTGCCTCAGAGAGTTGGACATGTAGTTTGCAAGTGACAAAATAAGAAGCTTCTATTCAGAGCTTATTGTTAAATTATTAAGTTAATTGGTTTATAAGTGAATACATCAGTAACTCAGCAACTCCTGAACCAAAAGTTGTTCCGACTTGAGATGCCATTCGCTTTAATTTTCCCAGCTGAGAACAAATCTTTCTTTCTATTCTTTTATAATTGCGACACGACACAAATGCACAATCTAAAACAAATTTTCGGGGCATCAAAATCACATCTATGAGAATTTGTCTCTGTGTAATCACTGTGTTCTCATGTTTGGTGTCAAAAACAACTAAAAATAAAAATGTCTGCAGTGTTTGAAATTTCTATTCAGGTCACAGAATCTGATGGATGACAGAATACTGTGAAACGTCGGCTTCTGGCTGTAGCCTCACACTTAACGGACAAAAAGATGTTGATCTCCACCTTTACAGTTATGCAGATGATTAATGAGCTTCTGCTGTGCAACCTGCATAGGATGTTGAACACAGTACAAAGTCACGTTTATGATTCCTTCCAAATTCTGCTTTGTTTGTGTAGGATTTTTTATGTCTCTTATCAAAACAAAGTTTCAATCGGCTGTTGATGGCTCCCCACACCTTCACTTTATCCCACTGTGAGGCCTCTGATCTGATCTCAGACTGAGATGTCTTTGCTGCAGCGCACAGTCACGTACAGATCTGTTGACCCACACCGGGAGCCAGCACCACATCACAGCCCATTTTAACGTCCCGCCACAGGAAGCCTGATGCATACATAATTCAGCCATGACTTTCAAAGCTCTCTGACTCTTGGCTACATCTCTGATCTTTGAACCCCTTCTGAGTCGAATTGCAGCTGGAGGTCCTGGTTAAAAAAGTGAGATGTTAGCGAAATCTCTCCCCCTTATGTGGTCCCAGTTTATTTCCTTTGATCTCAACCTGGTTTCTGTTTTCCAAGATCAGTTTTCCAACATTATTTTTGTTGTCAATGCATTGTATTATAATATTATAATATTTTTAACCTGTATTTAAAAATGTGTTTTTTAAATCGAGATAGAAAGGCTTTTAATGAGAAGAGCAACTCTTGCCGGTGCAGGACAATGAAGGACATGATCAGACTGAAGTCAGGAACAGTGTGTAGACAACATAGAGAGGAGTATTACAGTTATGGTGCATATTTAGAGCTCAGAGGTACAAAAAACATTGGCATGTTCTGCAGATGTGGAACAAAGTGATGTGTTTCAAATTGTGTTTGTCATATGTAAGTTAACAGAGGGTCAAATACAGTACAAATACACTATAATACCACATCCATTAAAGGATGCAAGTGTGAAACCAAAGGGACAAGTGTAAACTGTATGAGAATATGTGTATATATAGTTTTGCACATTTTCTAGAGGTGGTTAAGAGAAACAGTGCAAACAGGCAAGTGTGGAAGCCTGATGTGGTCTGATGAGTCAGCCTTCCACACATTTTTGACAAGTGAGCATGTGCGGTGTACACCAAGCGAACGGTACACGTGCCTGAATACTTCAGGGGATCTGTAATTCCCAGTGGGAGGTTTTGCTGGTATGGTTTGTGTCCACTTGTAGTGTCCACTTGTGACAAGTCACTGCAAATCGATAGAAAGCTGTTCTGATTGATCACCGTTATCCTTTACATGATTTGTATCCTGAGAGGATTCTTGTCTCTTCCAGGATGACAACGCCCCCCCATCCACAGGGCGCAAAGGCTCACTGAACGGTTAGATGGGTGTGAACATGGTGTGATTCGCTCTGCCCCATTCAGACCCGTCAAACACCTGTGAGAGATTTTGAGACCAATGTGATAAACAGTGCCCTCCAACGAAAATTTCAAAAGACCAAACGAGTAAATATCTTTTAGGGAGAAAGGTGTTCATCCCCCTGGAAGAGGTGAGAGGTGAGACGTGTTGATTCAGTGTCAAGACATGTTGAGGCTCATCCAGCATCTCATTGTGGCCAAACATATGACTTAGATTAGTTTTTACCTTTTGATTTGTCCCCCATCTATACATAGTAATGCAATATTCAGAAGTGGGTGCTTCAGACCAATCTTGTGTAATCAAGGTTGCAATCAAAAGCCAGACAGATTTATAGGTTGGTAATAAAAATATTGGCATTGGCCTCTAAACATCCACATCAGTCTGGCTCTAATTTCAAGGTGAGCTGGGCGATAATACAAGACATGTGTTCTCTTTCTACCTCCATTTGATTTCACCACATTTCTCCTTGACCTCATTATATTTCCATTAAAGTGAAGTTAGAGGAGTTAGCAGAGGGGAAAAAAGGACACTTTTTTTTTTTTAGAGCCCTGAACGTCTTTGACATGAGCTCTCAGCTTATTCTGAGCTGCTGGACCAGTTAACAGAAGGCTTAAAACGCTTTGTATATTGTTGAATAAGAAAGTGTCTGCAGCAGAGTGAAACTCCTATGAGTCACTGTAATGGCTTCCCTCCCACTAACTTGCATTAGATTAAGCATGTTTCCCTCAGCAGTGGGGTGTCCGTTATAGGAGCATTACCGCTGCCATGCTCCGAGCACAATTGGACCTGTTACAGACATTCAAAGAGAGTCAAAGCGGTAAAAAAGGAAAGTGATTGCATTCAGCTTCAGGGTTGTTTTCTTTTGGCCGCGCTCGTTCAGCAGGTCTCAGTCAGAACCCGGTGATTGGCTTTTGTACAGCCGGGGCTCCAGAGGCCGGCCACCTGGCTCTTCTAGATTGTTTTTCTGCACGGCCCCGCTCACTCTCCTCTCCCGGTTGCCTAGGTGACCACACACATGGTCTAACAGCAGACGGGGACAAGCGGGAGCTCCCGCCTCGGACCGGCCGCCCCCTCTCTAAGCAAATCCTCCGCTGCTCGTTCGAGGGTTGCTGCAGGACGTTCACCTGGCCGGCTCATCTCAAATATCACCTCAAAACACACAGGTAACACAGTCTCTCTCTCACACACACACACACACACACTCACACACAGCAGTGGGAGATAATGGAGTCGGGCAGCCATCCCAACCAGATGCTGCAGCCAAAGCACCGATATTCAATTAATTCCCTGTGCAAGTGCTGGCTATTGTGGATCCACTTTCCAAATTGAATAATGATAATAATTTCAGCTCGCTGGTTAATAGTTTTCAACTTATCATACAAATGATGACACACTGCTGCCACGTGCAATCCAGTCTGAGCTGCTGACTGCAGGCGTCTTTAACCAAACAAGGTCCAACAATACGACAAATGCATGTACAACAACGAAGAAGACAATGAAGTGAGTCATTTTCCTCTAATTAACATCTGTCTGAACGTGGAACGCAAATCTCGCGAACTGATCATCTTATCGGCTTCACACTTCAAAAATTTTTTTACATTACAGATCATTTAGCTGAAGCTTTTATCCAAAGCCACTTACAATAAGTGTAAATTTAAAAGTAATTTAGTAAATATATATGATCACAGCTCAGGTAGTCTTTCCTACTGGTTGTGTGTGTTGGAGGCAGAAACACAGCTGAGATGTAGAGAGTAGTGTTTTCATGTCCTGCAGGAGTGCTGTTAGCATCAGTGTAGGAAATCTATTTGCGGTTGCCCTGTCTGACTCTCGGGTGGGCCGCTGCAAATGAAAAAACGTGTGCACAGGAAACACTGAGTTTGTTTGTTTGGTTTATCCGGGCTCCCAGGAACGACCGCATGTTCAGGTGCGGCGCCGAGGGCTGCGGGAAGAGCTTCTACGTACTGCAGAGGCTGCAGGTTCACATGAGGACGCACAACGGCGAGAAGCCCTTCATCTGCAAGGAGAAGAACTGTGGCAAGAAGTTCACCACGGCTGGAAACTTGAAGAACCACAGACGCATACATACAGGTGTGGGGGGGTGAAGTGGGTGGGACTATGCTCCTGGTATAAAAGCCCGAACACGGTGAAGGCAATAACTCAGGCCATATGACTCTGCTCATTTAATGCTTCCTTGGTGCAGTCAAGGCTGGAGATATGACGAGTCAGCAGCACTGGCGCCTCCATTTCACTGCTGGAAAGTAACAGTACTCCGTCATATTTTATTTAGGGTGACATTAAGATTTTTGATGGCCCATTCCACTGTCGTCTTCTTCTGTCTGGGGACCAGTTAGCGAGCAGACCAGCTACACTGTACTGTGTTTATATTTTGCCCATAAGTTCTGGAAGAAAAGCTATTTATGAGCTATAATATCCACTTATATTACATGTTTTACTTTCTTGTGCGAAAGAATAGTTCAGCTGTCACTAAAAGTTCTATAAACACTGTTTCTTTGACCTTTCAACACATTCACATCTTATACATCCGTGTTATTCTGCCATAAAGTTTACTACCCTAGGTATTTGTGTCGTAGAGCTAAACTCTGTGTGTGTGTGTGTGTGTGTGTGTGTGTGTGTGTGTGTGTGTGTGTGTGTGTGTGTGTGTGTGTGTGTGTGTGTGTGTGTGTGTGTGTGTGTGTGTGTGTGTGTGTGTGTGTGTGTGTGTGGCTGTTTCCAGGAGAGAAGCCTTTTCTTTGTGAAGCAGATGGTTGTGGGCGATCCTTTGCAGAGTACTCCAGTCTACGAAAACACATGCTCGTACATTCAGGTGAGTGAGACCCAGTTTTTAGGAACCAGTGTTACAGATGTAGATTATCATCATGTGCCTTGAGGAGACGCGTCCGTCAGTCAGTTCAGAAGGGATCACATTATAGTACATATCTGTGTGTGTGTCCCAGGTGAGAAGCCTCATCACTGTGGGATCTGTGGTAAGACGTTCTCTCAGTCCGGCAGCAGAAACGTCCACATGAGGAAGAGACACGGAGAGGAGGGGCTCAGCAGCGAGAGCAGAGAAACAGGTCAACTACAACAACTACATGCCTAAACCCAACCTTTAAAATATCCCCAAGATAAACCTAATTCTAGCCTGAACCCTTAAACCAAGTCTTGACCCTTATGCTACATCCATACGACTTTGAAAATGCACCAACTCTGCTACAGAGGCACCTGGCGTCCACACTTCTCCAGAGTTTTAGAGACGGTAAAACAGAAATCTGGAAATGCTGCTGGTTCCGTTTTATTGTAAAGACTCTGGGGCTGCGTTATAGTCTGGATGGGCAGAAACAGAGATGTGTGGAAACAGTGATGTAGACACTCACAACCGCTTGCTGATTAGGTCTTTTTGGTCACGACATAGCCTTCTCTGATTTGTCAAGCTCCTATCATATGACCCCCTTCCGTAAGAAGATAAGCGTTTAACGCAACATGGATAATCAAAAACCTTTGTGTCTTTGCTAACAGCTTGTTGTCCTGTTAAATTCAGAATTTTACAATGATACTTGCATGTGTAGGAGATGAGATATTATCTGAGCAATCTGTTTACACTGGCATGCGCATGCCTTGACATATTAATTAAACAATCATTAAAGGTTTGTCAGAAAGCCAAAATGTCTTCACTTTACCAAAATAGCCTCACTTAATATGGTGTAATAGTCAAACTGGTCCTCACAAAGACGGATATACAAGTAACACACATCTGGTGTGGTGGGTACATGCGAATCCTTGGATTATGTAGCTTTGAGCAGCCCATACATTTAAAATGTGCATAGAGATGGTGTTGGTCTAAGTTACATTCTGGAAGGTTTTTTAAATTATTAATGACTCAGCACTTAAATGAAAAATGTGAATTATACATTTTTCTCAGGGCCGGTAGCTGAATTGTTTCAGACTGCTGATGTCTTTGAAAAAGACCGAGAACCTCCCCCCTGCTGCAGAAACAGTCCTGTTAGGCTTCTTCTGACTGGGTCAAATTTGGCTTTAAAGTATATAATTTACAATTTGAAACATTATGAACACATCTATTAAATCTCTGAGATAAACTAATAGATGCTCGAGTAAATCTTCCACCGCAGATGTAGGACATTTACCCGACTGCACTCACTGCCTGTTCTCAGCTCCAGTTTCAGTGCCGCTTCAGATGAAAAACCGCCTCTGAATGTGCTCTTTGCATCCCTTCATTCGTCTAATTGTACAAAGTCAGCTTAAATAAGTTTCCCATATGGCGTGAAACATCGAGTGAAACAACGAGAGCAGACGGTGCTTTTGCCTTCTTGTCACATTTCTGCAGCAGTGGGGGAAGCACCGCTGCTGAAAGAGGAAACGCTGCCAAAGCTCTAATTATAAACAGCAGATTTATTCGGGTCAGCTTCCCCAAAGACGCTGGTGTTTTGTAAAAGAAGAGCAAAGGAAGATACAGCTTCACAACAGAGGGGTAGTTTCTGAGTTATTTATACATAACAGAGACACAGTTTTATTTTTAAGTAGACTGTTGGAATAACTAAAGCCCTTTAACTTGAGAATCCGCGCACAGGTCAAAAGGTAACATGGAAAGTCGGTAATAATGAGCAGATTTCATGTTTGACTCATGGGACTCTGGTGTCGGCTCCGGTAATCGAGCACATCGTGTGTCACTCTCCCCTTCGTTCTTCTCTTGTGTTGTGGTGTGTGAAGTTTTGTCTGTTTGCCGGTGACAGGAGAGGCGCTGACACAAAGCAGCCTGCTGGAGGCGGACGGCGAGAATACAGACAGTATGGTCACCATGACAACAGCCGTGGAACCCATGAATCTTCATCATGCTATGCTGAGATCCCCAGGTAGGCGTGTGCACGTGTGACAGAGGTAATGTGTACAAAAAATAAGGAAACACAATACATAATTTACAGTCGTCACTACTTTAACAAAGCTCCCAGTGTTAATGTCAGAGGTGCTGAGTTAACTTGTGGTGTTGCTCTCATCCTGTGAAGTGTTTTAATCACTGTTTGTGACACTCACTCAAGGCTTCAGCATTTGTTGTCTTCACTTTTAGACCTTTTCGTTTCCAGCGTTAGAACAATGAACTTCTGTTGTATTAATGTCTTAAATGACGTGACTTAAACTGTGATGTAGAAGAGTTGCAGCCTGTATTTGTGGTGATTCAGTTTTAAACCCTGCTCATTTGTTGTTTTAAACTCTTCCTTATAATCAGAGAAAGACAAACACTTAAACAGCCAAACATTTTACAAATCTGAAGTTGATGAATTAACTTCATGTCTTTGTGTTGGGGTCCCCCCCCCCCCCCAGGCTCTGCAGACTCCGTGGTAGTTCTTTCTCAGCCGCACGAGCTGGTGACCATGACGACGGAAGGCCATACATATGGAGAAGACGTGGTGGCGCTGCTGTAGTTCTGCTGTGACAAATGTCACACACTCAGTGGACTAAACATCAATGTGTAAATAGATGAATCACTGACTTTAACCCCTGTAGATATTTGTAATTAGCAACCAACGATGGTTTTATTTTGAAAAGCGTGAAAAGGGCAGAGTTTGTACAAAACAACCTTTTTTCCTCAAGTTTTTGAAAACAAGTGCTCCCAAAGAAATACGGAGACGGGTTTTAAAAGTTTATGATAATATAATGACCGTGAATTGTGCTGTGCAGATTGCGTAATCACTATAAACAGAAGGCAGAGGTTGGAATGCAGTGATGCTCTCAACTGCACAGTGAGTGCCACTTATTGAAATGTACCAGACACATGTATAACCCATTATCCCTATTAGTAAAAATAAAACACTTGGCATTAAAACTGCTAAAGCACAGTATTTCATAGTGCTGCAGGTAAACACTGGTCTCACACAACACAAGCAGCCAAGTCGCCCCTGATAACTCAAACAAACTGTGTCGTCCAAAGCTGCACTAACAGTGTGTTATTGAAACCGTCTTTCACTCAAACGTCACCTAACTTTCATTACAGCTCAATATATATATTAATACTAGAGAATAAATGCTTTTAAAAAGAAATGAGGCTCATATGAAACGCACAGCAAACGTCTGGGCCTGTTGGATAAGCCAGTGCCCGTTACTTATTGTTGTTGTTGTTATTGAGCCACCAACTAAATCAGCAGTCAGTCAGTGGATCTTCAGGTTGTGGAAGTGGTCCAGCATGGCGCCCAGAGCCCAGCTCGCCTCCACGTTGTTCACTTTCTTGGTCAACTAGGAGGAGACAAGAACCCAACACCAAATCACTCAAATGCCTTTTGTATTTATTGAAATAAAAAAAGTAACAGTAAAAGTAAGACATTTTTGTATTGAATTTCTTTTTTCTCTCCATTCACTTAAAAGCACATTTTGAAAGAGCAAAAACATAGTAACTAGCATCTGCAATTAATGATGTGTGATTGACTATGTATACGTGGACAGAAATACTCCCACCTTATTCTGAATAAGACATTTCTATTATGATGTTGACATGAGTTGCTAATAGAATATTCCTTTGATATGGTACGACTTGTTTACACTCGAGCTCCGGGCATGTGTCGTCAATCAGTTGCTAACTGCTGTGAAAACTAATCGGGTTAAATGTACACGTAACTTCAGCCACTGGGGGAATCTCCATCAAAACAATAACAACATGTCGTGAAGTAGAGTGGGATCATGGGAGATTTTGCAATTGCTGATGAAAACCTATCTGATATGACTGGTACAAATCATGTTCACGGATGAAAGTTTTTTTATCACTTTACGCAACAAATAAAAATAAATAATCGTGATCCATTACAATGACCAATACAATTTGTCATGGGTAAAACAGATGATACAATTAAAAAAGTTACATTTTGGATTATGTAAGTACACAGACTTGTGTACTTACATAATCTTTAATAATGTCGGCGTATTCGCGACCATGTAAATGTGCACACTGTCTCCGTATCTATGCCCGGTTAAAATGGTAAAAACATATTTAACCAATTCAAAATCTACCAAGCTTTTAATGTGATTTCATAAAAATTGCACAGATTTAAACCTGAATGGTTTTAAAATGTCTTGTAACTTGTTTCTCCTGTTGCATCCTTACAAGGCCACAAACCCTGTAGACTGTGTTGTGCACTGATGCCTCACCTGCAGCACGGTGCTCTCCTTGAAGCCAAATCCATCCTTGAGCAGACAAGTGATGTAGGTCATGTCCATGCACAGGAAAGGGCTGATGCGAGGGTACTTGGTCATCTTGTTGCACACTGAGCAGAGAAAAAGGGACGAATTATGTTTGGATAATCGGGCATCGGTATTCTGCTGGGAGCATGACAAAGGTTGCAGATAGCAGCAGGGACACGAGTGCACACGATGGAGATGCTCGCTGTGTCTCGAGAACGGCGAGCTGCACATCGGTCACAGTAACCGTGCGCCGCTTTGACCAGCTCACCCTCTTTAGCTCTCTTCTTGAAGTCTCTGACCTGCAGCATCCCTCCGCGGACCCCATCTGTAACAGAGGGTGGCGGGTGAGCGGGTCACCTCACATTTGAAACGCTATACCATTCATTTCAAGATCAGATTCCCATGCACATTAACATAATACTGAATACTGTGGACTGGCAGAGGACAGCGATTTGTCTAATAACTGCACACCGAAGTGCAGATGACTCACATTCTCCCCTCTCTGTCTCGCACTGGAGTGGGTATTAACATCTTGCTGGGCCTGTATAATTATGTAAGGTGTGTGCAGAGAGGGAGTGTGTGTACTAACCGATAAGGCCTGCGTCCACCGCTCTGTCAAAGTAATAGGAGAACGCATAGAAGACGTTGCTGCCTTCCAGCTCATATGGCTGATGAATGACGCCCTTCACCACCTTAAGCACTTCTTGATAACAGAGCTTGAATCCTGTGTATCCTGGAGAAGAAAGCAGTGTAAATGATGCATCCTATTTAGGAGCCACATTACGAAACGATGCGGAAAAGTTCATTTTAATGGGCTTTTGTAACATTGCTGCTGCAGCCATTACATTTTCTCACGTGTACTTTTGCTCAAACCTGCCACATTATCAAAATTTACGCTGGACGTCCCAAGCGTAACCATGAACATTTGAGGAAACGGCATCTTTGGATTTGTTCCCCTCATGACTGATGATACTTGAACCACATCTTACCCTCTGGGTCTCCGCTGACATGATAGGTGATCCCTCCAAAGCTCCATTCATCCCGGAATTTCTTCGGCAGGCAGGAACTTTTAAAAACCCGCCACTCCATCCCTGCGAGAGCACGGACATGACTGGTTGACATGGTTTAATCTGCTAACTGGCTCAACGGCCTCAGACCTGGTCACCACAGCCTGAGACTGACTCAAGAGACAATTTCCACTGAAGCGCTTTAAGGATTCATCTCAGGGTCTCACTTCAATGGTTTATCAGAGTGGAAGACTTTATGTCCCACAAAGACATCTTTCTCTTGTATAACCTCTCAGCATTTGGAGAAATAGGCAGGAAGGACGGAAAACAACAAAGGAGAGGGAGAGGGAGAGGGGGAAAACTGACTCATTGTTGTGTCCCAGTTTCTTTCAGACACACACACACACACACAAAATAAAAAAACACTGACCAACAGCCAATGGCAGCAAAGCACCGTTTCTCCATATACAGTACCTTCTGCACCCAGAGCTCCCAGCGTGGCGAGTCGTCCGGCCATCAGCCCATTTCCCAGGTAACTGGATGAAAGGAGCGTTGTGTTAGATTGTTAGAAAACCAATGTAGTAATAAAATGTGTAAATATCAAATATATCACTCTGAAAACATTATTCACATCCTAATGACCATACAGAAAATATAAGTGTTGATGCAACATGGAGGTTATGTTTTCACCTGTCTGCTTGTTTGTTAGCAGGATTACACAAATACTACAGAACGGATTTCCACAAAACCTAGTAGAAGGATGGAACATGGGCCAAGAAAGAGACAATTACATTTTCACTTTCTTTAGCACTGTGGGATAGGGCTTTTTTTCTTTTTACCATTTTCACCACTTTCCCAGAAGATAATTACTGGATCTTGATGAAATAAAATCATATTTCACAGACTGATTGGTGCAGCTTGATTGAATTGAAGGGGACTGCTGGGCCTTGGTGGAGCAATGAGCTCTACTGAGTGCCATTAAATAATTAAAATGTAATTCGATAATTATATGAGAAATAATTAAAAACGGATCCAGGTGAAGTTAGAACAACAAAATCAGTGGCATTTAAAACAACTAGTCAAAGTGGAGGCCAATTGTGTGTGTAAATGTATTAATATATATAAATATATGTAGATGACCATTTAAATATATTAAATCAGGCATTGATTTTTCTTCTATCACTTATAATTAATATGTAGAAACATGCATTGATCTACACCTGTAAGTGTATAATTCATATGTTGAGTTGAAGATGTCAAAACTGGCCACGAAGTCAGTGACAGGAACACTTTCAATGGTTTCCTACAGGGGAATATGAAGGACATAGTGGATAAGTCATTCGTTTTTTATTTAATTTAAAGAGAAATCTCTCGCAAAAAAACAAATAACAGACCCTCAGTTTCGGCAGGAACGTGATCTGCGTAGATCCTCCTCCCAAATCCAATATTCCCACCGTCTTCTTGGTTTGTGCGTTGAGGTGACCTGAAAATATTTCCTACTTTAATCCCACAGCCACAATAGAGAAGAATCAACTGGAGATGTTGTACCTTAGATTATATCTTCAAAAACCCTCAAGTATAAAATCCTAACACTGAGGCTGATAAAGATCAGAGCAGTCCGCTTTAGGCAAAGAGCTGTGATTTGTCAGACTCTGTTAGTGAACAAGGATCTATTTTAAGACAGCGACACTGAATGTACAGTAGCTGAGCTCAGAGAACAAAATAATCAAGGGAAATATTCAGTGTTGTGTCACAATCGGTTCTTACCTGTCAGAAAGTTCAAAGAAATCCAAGCCAAGATTCCTGCATTTTGCAAAATTAGCAAACAAGCAAACCAAGAAAACAGAAAAAACAGTTGTTATTTCAGGCGGAGCTCACAAGTTCAATTTAGGAAAGCTGATGACAAATTCTCGCAGAATTGACAATGGTTACAACACAAACAAACGCGTGCTGACGTGTGAGTAAGAGCTGCCAACACTACAAACAAAGTTGAAATGCTGACAAATCAATTACACTATGGCCCAACAGACAGTAACATTTTCCACCACATAATTACAGCCTTTTTAACGTTGCTGCAACTCCCTTGCAGTGAAAAGGCAATTTTCTAAAGTGTCATCAAAATAGACAAGCAGTAATCTAGAGCAATTTAGTCGCATGTCTGCAGTAAACAAGGATTCCTTATAGAAACGGCCGAGCAGACGAGAAGTAGGGCAGGAGACTTGGCGATGCCACCTACGATTGTAACACGGGAGGAACATGAGCGGCTGCGATAACTGACTTATGTGTTGCTTGTCAAGGCGGAGGGTGGGCAGACGGTACCTTCATTTGTGCCATTCATTATGGTGACGCTGTTGTCTGCGACCAAAAAGGGAGATTCATCAAACACATGTTGAACCTGAGGAGGAAGAAGAGACAGGGGGGGAGAGAATGAGAACACGAGGGAGCAGCGGAGAGCGGCAGAGAAATGCCCTGAATGTTATCTACTGTATTGGCAGCTCATCCAGAGGTGCCCTCCGCTTGAAGGGATTAATTAATTCCCTCATGGGGATTAATAAAATATAATTCATCTTCCAAGGTGCCCCGGGGCCATCCATTACTATCTTATCCCCTCCTCAAGAGCCCTCCACACTAAGCTCACAGCGCTCTGATAACAATACTTCTCCTCTCGTCTCCGTACCACCTGCCGTAGCAGTTAAGTTGTTCTGTCTTTATCCGCTTTCCCTTTTAAGTGTCTGACAATGTAGCTCCTAACAACTCACTCATGATAAAGAACTGTGCACTACTTTGCAAAATGTTCGCTATTGTGTAAACAGCTACTCTCAAGATCTGGATAGTATCTCGTGTTACCTGCTCCAACAGAGCCCGAGCTTTCTGTGCGGTCAGCAGCCGGAGTCCAGCCGTGGCTCTGAGGACCACGGGGGTCCTCTTCCACTCCACGCGGGGCACAGTCCTCTTGGCCACCTTCAACAACATCCGCACTGTGTGTCCCGCCTTTAAGAAACACACACACACACACAAAATCCTCACTAGAAGAAAAACAGAACGGTGTTGACAGCAGGGTGACAGGTTAACGTTGAGAAAACACTCGCATGAATCTTCACCTGTCATTTTGTTTTTCTCTCACCTCCTCCCTCCATTCATTACCAATGTGAGTCCCTGGGGAGGGGGGAGGCTATTGGCAGTGGTTCTGAACACAATGTAGGGCCAGCAGACCTTTTCTCTCCGGCTCAATATCATTGATTAGGTTTGACAATGAACTCACCGTTTCAGGGGAGTCAGCATATGCCGACAAGCCGGGCTTTATGGAATGGAACATCTCGTTGTCCAGGATGGGCAGCTCCTCTACGAGACACAAGATCCACCATCATCAAATATGCAGCAGCAGCAGCTATTAAAACGCATTAAGAGACCTCAATCTGCTTAGCATACATATGCAGAATAGATCCCTTTATTCAAGATGAGGAGGGTTGACTTGAATCTGGCAAAATAGGATTAGCACTAAAGAATTAAGACGCTAAAGAACTGAGAGGTACTGAAGATGTAGGGGAAACTGAGGCACGGCTTGTTACTCTGCTATTATTTGCATCCTCTGATGTATATAATATTGTATTTGATTTTTGTTTTACATTAAGCTTTATAACTTGTAATTGTAAATTGTCTTCTTTCTTCTTCTCCATCTCTTTTGCTCTTATTGCATTGCTACGCTGATCCGTCCTTCTCATCCAACACTTTTCAATGTACCGTTGACCCTGTGTTAACTTACAATGGACAAATAAAATAAAATAAAATATATGACCTCATTGTTTCAGTACATCAGTAATTAAATGGGATCCTATATGATGAAATGAGTAAAACAGCCGAGGGACAGTAAACTGACCTGCTCTGCTCAGCATTACCTGAGTCGCTCTGGATGAAGGTGTAAACGTGGATGCGTGTGCCCGTGCTCCCTGCATCAAACATCACGGCATAGAAGATGCGGCTGTGGTTTGCCGGGCGGCTGAGGCTGGGCAGGATGCTGTTGGTGAAACCCAGAAGCGAGGTCCTGACCTGGGCTTGGCTCAGTCCCACAGTGGCGAGCAGCACCAGGAGAAGAAGAAGCGGCACGGCGGGCTTCATCTTCACTCTGGAGAATCAGCAAAAAAAAAAGGAATAAAGAAAGGTCTTCAAGTTAAAGTCCTTTTACAGTATTATTAGAAATACACTGCTCAATATAACAGCTCTAACTGTTGCTGACTAGTTCTGGCAGATGTTCAATTACCTCACAACAACTGAGGAGTGAGAAGCAATCAGCGTATTTACAACAGGTCATTTGGCCTCGCCCCAGTGACTACCTAACCAACCACAGGGACACATCCCAAAGAAATCCTCCTGTCTACCTGCTGAGTCACCTCCTGCAGGGGAGTTAGAAAACATCACAGTCGGGATTTAATTAATGGACTAATTCTTTGATCCTGGTGTTCGATCAATACACAGCAACTCGAGCATGTCTAACACTGACAAACTCAGACATCCAATGAGGGGAACTGTGAGGTCTTACAAAGCCTCAGTTAAGTTCTGCTCTGTGGGAAACCTCTGCTGAGACTGTCAGCCTGAAGAAAATCAGGGGACTGAAAAAACTAATTCTGCCTTTGAATACTGATTTCAGTTTTGATTTAACTGGAGCAAGTTAGAAAAATGTAGAAAAGCTACAACTAGACGTATGATTTTACAGTCTAAGGATTGCCTGGGCCCCTCGCTCTGTCCTTTTATTCAGTTATTATTGAATAATGAAATATTTAAATAAATGGTCATAAATCTATAATGAAGAGTGGTGATTATTGATGAATTCCTCATGGTTTTATTTGGCCACTGTAAAGGAGGCGTGCTCCTCTGTGACCTTAAAATGAAGCATTTTCATATGTAGTCTGGATTTTGTTTTTCTCCTTTCAGCACAAAACACTCAAAGTTGTTGAGGATTGTTGTGTTACGTGTTGTAATATATGTATGTGCATATTCTCATTGATTGTATCTGTTCTCTGCTGCAAGCCCAATAAAGCACTGACCTGAACTGAGGCTCATCATCAAAGTACACCAGCCTGAACACATGAATCTGTGTATGTGCAAAAGTCTTTAGATATTGAACTTCTGCATGACTATCTACTTTCAATAGATTGCTTGATCCCAACGCATGAAAAAAACACATTGGACACATGCAACTGATTCTCATAGTCACATCGTGCAATCAGTTGCTGAATGAAAACTGTTTATTCCACAATGCTGCATGGTTAAATAAAAAGTATTTTATTTAAAATACAAGACTGTTTAAGCTGTGTTCTATCAGATCTTATAAAGGATATTGGACGTGATCAGATCTTTTTCTCCACATGTCTGGACCATGCACGGAAATGTTATTACTACAATAAACGCACTTAGTGTAGCATTAAGAGAAACGCACCTGCCAATGTTAGAATAAAACTCTGCTGCTGCTGCTGATGCGTTTGCAATGTGTCGGTTTTTTCAGTACCCTCTGGCTGTGTGTGGATTTAAAATAGCTTGTTCTCATATTACAGTGGATTTGTAGGTGGTTCAGTCCAGAGCAGGTCTGACACACACATTACTTTAGTAGCTCTACAAAACAAACTCGTGCTCAGGGAGTGTCAGTTTATTGTAGCGAGTTTAGTTAACTTTTTTATGAATGAGAACCTGTCGGTCCAGGGTATAAACTGCTTGTTTTTTTTAATATCTCGCGTTATCGTTGCTTTTTTATTCATGTCCACCACTTTTTTATTAACAACAACATCCCATAGACCGGATAAAGCTACATGTGCTGCGTTTACCGACCAAAACAGCTCTGTCAACCATGATGTTTGGTAGTTTAACTTAGTGAAGTTGAGGCTAGTTGGCTAACGTTAGCTGCAGCGCTACAGCGAGTAACTACATTTGGAGGTACAACTTGAAGTGAGGTTGAATTCAAAACTACACTGGAAGAAATAAAACACACACACACACACACACACACAGCAGAGACCGAGGGTGACTTAACGCGTTAAACCCAGCGGGGGCTCACCATGATGTCCGGGCGAGCACACAGCTGACTCCTCGTGACGGCACGGGGTAACGTTGTTTGGGGTGGGTGGGTGGGGGGGAGCTCGGTAGAGGTGACAACAATGAAAGATGCTGACAACATGGCAGATCCACAGAGAACAACATGCGGCTGTTTGCACAGTCAGTCGGTGGAGGTTGGAGACGCATCCAGTGGTTAACGGTGCCGCCAGCGGGAGCGTTCAGTTGCCATGTTTACATTTCACAGCCTGCTCACAACACTGGAGGCTTTCAGCAACTTCAATTACAGGCTGCTGCTCATGTCACGTTCAGAGGCTCACACCTAGTTTTCCTCTGTCAAGACCGTTAGACAAGTTTATTTTGGCTCCAGCATACCTGCATGTTATAGTGGTTCAGGGATTGTTGAAGGAGCGTGCAGTGTTTCTTCTAAACCTAGATAGATATAGAGATAGGTAGAGAGATGGAAAGGTAGAGAGATATAGGGATCTAGATATACAGATAGATAAATATAGAGGTATAGATAGGTTGTTTTGGTTAAAACAACCAAGATCATGGTTGATCATGGTCGATGACATCAACATCGCTTTCTCCTACGCTGAGCCACAGGAGACATTTAACACCTGTGAACTACTTCCCATTAACTGACGTTTATGTGTAAAACTACTTCCCCTTTGCACTTTACATCCATTTCCTCTAAAGTAAAAATATATTCAGAAACCACCAATACTCATCTCCAACATACTGTCACAGAGGAAACTGCTGAGGTCAGATTTTCATATTGAAGTCCATCGTTCCTGCAGGTTTTGATAAGTTTTCACTGACCGGGTTCTATCCTGAGATCCACATAGAGACGGTAGAGTTCTACTCACAAATGGATTAAGTCAAAAATGTCATTTTAAAAATTTGTATTAGAAATGTTTGCATGCATGTCTGCTTATGACAAAACAAAATGTTTATATTTATATCTGTATATGACAAGGTAAATACAGTTAGTATAAATTACCCCAAAGTTTCCAGTTTATTCCCATTAATTCCCATATATTCCCGTTAATTCCCATGGAAAGTTTCCAACTTTGAATATTCCCGGAATTTTGCAACCCTAATTGCAGCAACAAAACAAATGTGCTTTTTCTTTGTTATCGGAGGACGTAGAAGACACGTTCCACTCAGTCCACAGATTGAAGGCACACTGCACTGACCCCACTGACTGGTGCAGAGCGCTGGTCCTGTGTTATTTTTCATTTTATTAATATTAAATGTATGGCTTGTTTAAATCACACCAAATTAAACACTGCACTTCCCCGGACCATTAAAAAAACCCAATCCAAGTGTCAGGCCAATAAGATGAACAATTCATGATTTATGCGTTCGAAATACAGACAGATGTTTGTGTAGTGAGTAGGAGGATAAAGGCAGATCCAGGCAACAAGTTTAAACACAAGAGAATTCACTAGAATCAATTAGTGTTTTTTATTCAGCCATCTACAGAGACTCAAATAATCTTCAGCTTCATGACCTAAGAGAGGAGTCAAGTGGACAATGTTTGAAGTATCTTGGATGGAAAAATCTCTGACATACTGTAAGGGCTCGGTCACACATACGTGAATATCACGGGTCAAAGTTCACCAAAGTTGAACTCCATGCAATGCCCCCCTTGCTTCCGCTAATTGGACATGAACGGGTGCGGAAGGTTTGCCACTGCTTCATTCACGTATGTGCGACTGTTTCATCCCTAGAACCTCGTGTTAATGGAGATCATCATGACATGTAAAACACTGCAATTTAACTTCTATACCATTCACGACTAAAACAAATATTGCTCTAACTGTTCAGTTCTAAACTCTGAACTTCTATCTGACACAGAAGACACACACTGATCCCACCCCTGGACAGAAAAAACAACATACATCTTCAAGTCATGAATATCAACTATTATTTCAGATTTAAATGGAGTAACAGAATTGGAGTGTCCTTGTTCTGATTAAGAATTTGCCCATGAATATCTACCTAAATTTCTGATACACACAACGAGCTAAATAACCACAGTGGGTGGATACAGGAGGAAGACATTTGCGGTTACTGCTCAGCAGCAGATTCTCAAATCCTTCCGATTTCTCCTTCAGGTCTTCAGAAATGTAACATCGGAGCACAGAGAGGATCATTAAACTGACAGACCTTGATTTAGTCACTGCCGACCGGGACACTACAGGATATGAACAGAAGAAAACGGGTACAAAAATACAACAAACCTCACACAGAGACTCACAGCTCCCTTCATCCCAGCCGTCCAATTCAGCTCCCCCGTCTCCAATAGCGGTTTCATTTGAATCAATGTGTTTTTGTGCAACTACAGTGTCCAGGAAGTTCAAGCAATCACCAACCAATAATCCCCCCATGTGAACATTTCAACAGTAAAAAGGACAGTAACCTTTTTCCAATCCCTCCTTGGCTTTAAGGCATATGAGAAGTCAGTGAAGGTTAACATCTTGGCTTAGCGTCCCATGGTTGGCATAGTAACAGCTGGGCTCGTCACCGTCGCGTCCTCAGCCTTCCACTGTGATGTCACCGTCTTGATCTGAGTGTAAAACTGGATGCCCTGAAGATGGAGAGATAACTGCTGCGTCAGGGAGACAAGTTTTTCATTGCGTTGATCTAGTGACTCACTGCTTTGTTCTTTTTTTTTACCTGTTTGCCGTAGAAGTTGGTGTCTCCTCTGAATGAACCTCTGGAGCCAGTGAAGGAGAACATGGGGAGGGGGACGGGGATGGGCACGTTCACGCCGATCTGTAGAAACGCAGACACGCGTTAGTAAGAAATCATACAGAAGTACAGCAGGGGGATAAATACTTCATGTATTTATATTACTGTGAGTTGCTTGGAAAATGTAGGAAAAATATGATAAAATCGAATATACCAACACATGCACTTAACGATGCTCTGAATTCCCTCAGACAAGAAAATGTAAGGAAGATGTGTATAAATAATTCCATTTGGATAAAGATCACTCCACATCTATTTGCAATAGACGTGCTTTTCGACTCCACTGGGAAAAGACTCAATTATGATATAACATCTGGACAAGACTTATGTTTGGGCTACAATCAGGGGTTGATCAACAGAATATTTAATATCTGTGAGTTTGGGCTATTGGTTAGAGAAAAACAAACATCAAACGACATCACCTTGGACTTGGATTTTCCACACATTTTCTGATGTTTATAAATCTAAAGATTAATTATTTAATCAAGTATTTAGCAAAGTAAGCAAGTATGTGAATAAATGTTTCTTGCTTGGGACCATTCCAAATTAGCTCTTGCTGGATTAATGAATACGTGGGATTGTAACATGCAGTTACATTTCCAGTTTAAATGGATGTATAGCTAATTCACACCGAGGATGTCACTTTCATTAACACTTCAGTATCATTGCGTCACTCCGGTGAATATTCTCACTTCACATGAACTCAGGATATGTTACCCTCATCCAAACGAGAACACCTCCCACACATTTACATGCAACCAGTTTTGTCCCAGTTAAAAAAAAAAACATGTTTACATAAAAGCCTGTTTCTGAGTCTCACCTGTCCAACATCAACTTCATGTGTGTATTTGCGTGCTGTGGCTCCATTGGTGGTGAAGATGGCAGTCCCGTTGCCGTACGGGTTACTGTTGATTAAAGAGATAGCTTCGTCCAGATTGTCAGCCTCCAGAACCACGAGCACCGGTCCGAAGATCTCCTCTCTGTAACACGTCATGTCCGGCTGGAAAGAACAGCAGAGTGATCACACCAGAGTTTCCACCAGCATTTCACATCATCCACAACGAATCCTCGAGGACGCTTCATTACCAGCACATTGTACAAAGTTTAGGATGTTATATAAATACCTAGACGAAACAGGGGTAATGTGCCTACAGCTAATCTCTATTTTTAGATGTTTACGAAGGCTCACAATCAACACTTAATGGTGAGGAAAATGTCACTAAGCTTCATGTTTTTCTGAGAGTTTTATAAGGCAAGTGTCTTAGTGTGAAGTTCTTCTTAGCATGAGAGTTTTCTCTATTGTTTCCCATGCTATTCATAAGGGGAACAAATCAACTGGGGTGGAACTCGTGGTCAACGATAAGGCCAACCAAAGAAGTTGTGGGAATTGAGACATCATTTTAATTAACCAGCTTTGTCAAACATATTAAACTGAATCCGTTTTTGAGAGGGATTGTTTGCATTAACCATTTGAACTATACATACAATTTCACAGAAAATAAGCTTATATTTAAGTGTTATTAAAAAGGACATTTTATTCATGCTGAAGTTTGTTTTCTGAATTCTTGATACATAAGTTTGTTAGAAAGCAAGGACTACTTCTTATTATTCTCTATTAGACTTTTTAGGAACAAAAAAATTAATGGTAATGTTGCACCTTTAGTTCTAAGTTCCAGTTCTCATCTCACCGTAACATTGCTCAGGATGGTTGGTCCAACAAAGTTCCCATTTTCATATCCTTTGACCTTGACATTCCTCCCATCCAGCAGCAGCCTGGCCCCTTCATCAACACCACTCTGGATCAAAGACTCCACCCGGTTCCTGGCGTCAGGGGAGATCAGGGGGCCCACATCGGCACCAGGCTGATCACCTTCAAGACAAGGAAAATGTATTTATTGTTCAGGAAAACACACAAGAGCTGATACTATAAAAGCAAGAACATTTTTTTTTATTCACACTGACAAGGGCACTACTGAAATCACCTGCATTGACACGGAGGGATTTGGAGCGCTGCACCAGCTCTGGGAGCCATTCGCGAGACTCCCCGACGAAGATGGCAGTGGAGAGAGCCATACAGCGCTGGCCGGCTGCTCCGAAGGCGGCGCCCACCAGCTGGTTGAGGGTGTTCTCTTTGTTGGCATCAGGCATCACCACACCGTGGTTCTTGGCACCCTGAAACCACAAAATGTAGGACACTGCTCAGTTGGGTTTCTCCCCAGTAGACAGTAGGACATCAAACAGAGGCAGCACAGCGCTAACCCTATATGTAACGAATGATTGACAGCTAAGTGCTCAGCTGTTGTCATGGTAACGGAAATCGAACTAATTCTGCTCCATATGTATCTGTCCAGAATATGTGTATATGGGTTATTTGTTTAGTTAAAATGAGAACTGAGTTTGCTGTACCATGTTGGACTGCACCCTCTTGCCGTTTTTGGAGCCCTTCTCGTAGATGTACTCTCCAGCCTGGTTGGACCCCACGAAGCTAATGGCTTTGATGGCTGGATGGTCACAGATGAAGTTCACCGCTACAGAAAAATACAAACAGATATAGAAACACTTCATCATCATCAGTGCTGCCTCCGTAAATGAGCACCGAGGCCTTGGATACACAGATTCAAATCCTCCAGCCTAAACACTTGTAAATTAACTAACTTAGATATAGGCTGCATATATTATGGAAATGTCCCATCTGCATATTGCCAGGGGGTATATGATAAGTGTTTGAATCATCGTTGAACCTCTCCCCACTGTTTATTACACACCAACCGTGGATCTGAATGAACAGGAGGACACACAACCTCGCACACTCACCTGCGTGCTGGCCGTGGATGATGTTGAGTGTACCATCTGGTGCCCCTGCATCCTGAATCATTTTAGCCAGGAGCATGGTGCATCCTGGGACCCTTTCAGAGGGCTTCATCAGGTACGTGTTGCCGCACACCATGCCGATAGGGAACATCCACAGCGGAATCATGGCAGGGAAGTTAAATGGGGCAATGCCGGCGCACACTCCAATGGGCAGGCGGTAGGTGTAAGTGTCCATGTCCTTAGTGATGGAGGGTAAGGTTTCCCCCAGCATGAGGGACGTAATGCTGCAGGCGTGCTCCACCACCTCTGAGGGTAAAAAAAAAAGAAGAAAGGATGAAGATAGATAAGAGTGCAAATAAAAACAGATTCAGAACAATACTAGAGTTATAGATCAATAGAAGAAGACATTTTAATACAGACAAAAAAATAGAACAGTTTGTACTTTGGCCTCTCAACGAGTAAAATCTGTTAATTTACTTTTTTCCCCCCCACTGTGAGAAAAAAAAACTTCCAGCGCCATTACTCCCTGTACTGTTGAAAATCTCTATTTCTGGCAGCACACCTGCAGATGTAGCATGTCTGTCAGCTAATAAGTTGAAAGATAGCGTGCCAGAATTATTTGGGCATCCCAAAACTGGGAGCTGTACCAAGTACAAAAAAAGTCTTGTAACCAAAATATATCTTTCTTTATTTGCTAGTGCATTTGGCTCTTTTAATTTCTGAAGATGATTCTAGTTAATGCGCAACTGCCAAAGTGAGCAAGTGCACCAGGGTGAGGGGAACTGCATAATTAGTCCACACAGACAACGTGACTCAGAGCAGGAGGGGGGGGTCATTACTTATATTGCTGCATGTACATTAATTCATTAATATTAATAACCAAAAGTTTTTTTTCTATCCTCTTGCACAGTGCTTTACAGAGAAAGCAGAACACTAAACAAGCTGGCCACACTTTAATGTCAAAACTGAGAAATGTAATGCTGCAGGAACAATTAATAATTAAGTTAACCCTTGTTTAGATATGACTAATTAAGTTATGACTTTAAACTATAATGAAAACCAGACTAACCCTCTTTAATCCAATATGGTCAAACCTCGGTCCCAATATTAATTCAAATTAAATCACTTTACACAGTGCCAGATTTGTCAAAGGACTTTTAATCAGGAGATAAGACACAACCGGCCCTCTGATCAAATCTGGATATCAAAACTCAAATGGAAGTAGAGTCGATGCATTACTTACGCAGTCCTCTGTATACATCTCCCTCTGCATCAGCCAGAGTTTTGCCCTGCTCCAGGGTGATCACTTTAGCCAGTTCTTTCTGGAAATATAAGGAAAAACTATTTCAGACATCAGCAAATTGATTTTAAGCCCTCCCCAAAAAGCACACATTTTCTTGCTCTCCAAATTTTCAATAACATGGACTCCGTTCAGACATAATATTAACATCAGATCACAGGTGGTCAGCACAAAGTACATAAGTGAACGCACCCAAATCGACCTGAGATCTGATCACTCAAACCACATTGGGAGGTGGTCTGAGACGCGTGTGGCCACTTTCCCTTATTGTGTGAACATAAATACGACCTGTGCCACATATGAAGGAATGTCCTCTGACCCACTACCGGCACACAATGAATCTTAAGTATTTTAATTCTTCTCAGTGACCATTCATCGATTTATTTGCGGCCACTGCCACAATATCAACACTGACGACCACATATCCCTTTTTCTGTCCAAATGGGTATAATCATTATTTTCACAGCCGTGCTACAACTCTTCAATTCACTCAGTCCCTCCTGACTCCGCTTTCTCTCATGCCGAACCGAACACATCTGTATAGTTGGGCTTCATCCGCATTACTACGTTTTCATTTGAACACGCATTCACCTGGCTACACCAAGCATCCACATTACTCCAGAGTTTTACAAATGCAAAAATTGAGAAATGTGGGAACGCTGCTAGCCTTGTTTTAGTTTGAAAACGTCAGGGCCCCTGCTTAGACTAGACGAGCAGAAACAGAGGCATTTGGAAACCATGACGTAGACTCTAACAACCATATGCTGATTGGGTCTTCTAGGTCACGACCTAGCCTTTGCTGATAAGTCAGGCTCGTATTACATGACCGCTTTCCGGATGAAAACAACCAATGTGTCAGCCTCGGCTAACAGTGTAGAGCACAACCTGGATAATCAATTACAAGCATTGCTGGCACTTTGCAGACGGATGTTGTGCAGTTTAATTCTGCATTTTACAATGATACAACTGTAAACATGAAGAGGAGACGAGCCATTATTCGTTTGTAGCCAAGCTCATTCTGCAACTAACAACCAACTGCTTCCTGTTAACATCGGCACACAAAGCCCACTGTACACGAGTGGTCACATGATATGCGTTTTCAGCCGTGTTGGTAAGGACGGGTATTAAAACTGATATAGAGACACTTATCACTCGCATGGACAGAGGTCAAAAACGCTGTAGTATGGATGTAGCCTCAGACTGGAAGAAAACCACCTCATTGAGTCTTTTGGAACAGAAATGACATGTTTATCTCTCAGGACAGATGTTAATACCAGGTCTAAACGGGGCCACGGAAACACAACAAGCAGTCAGTTACTCTGACAGATGCTCCTTACAATGTTGTCCTTGATGAGCTGCTGGTAGCGCAGGAAGACCTGCTGCCTGCTGAGGATGGACGTCTCCGACCAGGAATGGAAGGCTCTGGAGCACGAGTCCGCAGCTGCCAGCATCTCCTCCTGGGTTGCTTTGGGAACACGTCCTACCACCTCATTAGTGGCCTGAGGAGCCGGAGACAGTCCACACAGACAAGTTGACTCAGAGCAGGGGGGGTTCATTACATATATTGCTGCATGTACATTAATTCATTAATATTAATAACCAAATGATGGTTTTCTATCCTTTACAGGTTTTTATTGTGATGTAAACAGACGTCTAGTTGTTCAAGCTGGAGCCACCCATCACCTCCTTACCAGAGGCTTATCCTTTCATGGCTGTGCATCAACAGGGACGGATTTGAGGATTTAAAACATTGCTTAACTTGCTCACTTTATAAATTAGGTTATTGGAAAATGATGAATCAAGATTTTCTCCTCTCCAATGTATACACATTTTTAATACAAAGCTGCACTGGTTGTTTGCAGCCAGCCTTTAGTAGAGAACTTGTTACTGCAGCTTCTGTGCAGGTTGGATATCGTGCATCTATGAATACTCACAGGGTTGTGAATGTCGAGCCATTCCGACGTGTTGGACTCCACAAATTTGCCATCAATGAACAGCTTGGTGGTGGGCTAAAAGGATCACAGAAGCATATGATTAACTCGCTCCCCTGCTTGGTTACATCATTAATTTAGTTCACCGAGGGCGTCTAAATCTATCACTTCTACAGCTACAGCATTCATTTTAGATCTGTCCACTTTCTGTACACCGAGTTCTGTAACCGGTTTATTTTTTATATTCTAGTTTTCCTGAGAAGACATTTCTGGGATAAATCTTGCTGATTCAAAGAGTTTTCTATGTTACACTAGCTGTGTCCCAGTTCCACACCACACACTCTACTTCTAGGCAGGGTTTAAGTAAATGGAGCATATGCTTTGGGTGATCAAATACAGTGCACTAAAAACTAAAAAAGTGTTTCTTCATTAGATCCTTAATTCTGATTCCAAGACCTTGAGAATTCCACTTCAATAAGTTTCTCATGTGACCAAATAAGCATGAAAATTGAAAACCCTGCTAATGTCCCCCATAGGTAATCTAAAGAGTCAAATTAAAGAGCGCCAGAGAAATGTTATTATCTAACATCTCTTTATGGGGTTTTGGCTGTGGCTTTCTTAATTTGAAGTTGGATTTCTGACATTACAGCACAGGCAGATGTGTCACCTCATGTCAATATGAAAACATGTTGATCCTCTTTGAAAACATTGTACCAGGAAGGTAAATGTATTGACCTAGGAAAATGACTCTGCATTGCAGTGAGTGCACAGTGTGAAATGAGACACTTATGTATATAGATTTATTGATTTGGAACCTCTAACATGTTACAATAGGAGTGCATTAGTATGCAATGCTACTGGGAACCTGTGCTTTCATTTAAATGACCTTTTTAGGAACAGATGAGAATGCACCAAAGACTCCACACTGGTGGTGGTGTGAGCTGCAGATCATGTGCCATAAAAATCTAAATCTGGAGATATGTCAAGTGGAGACCGACTGACAAACACCACCAATATAATCTGCCAAATTGTCACAGATACATCAATATGATCGCCAAGGAACTAAAACGTTCAAAGAAATGTAAGGTCACTATGCTTTAAGGACCCAATTTGAACCCTTATCGTAGATGTTCATGTTATCAGCCATTAAACCTGTGATTGATAAACCATCAGATATTGATATTGGCAGAGCCGTAATCCTGAAGATGATGCAACACAACAGGTCGTTTTCAGAGCCTCACAGAGTCTGACATAACATTCACTCGCGGTGGGTTACGAAAGCTGCTGAGTCTCTTACCACTGAGGAGGAGGAGTAACATACGCGACCCAGCTGGATGTGGGCCTGCGAGGGACAAAACACCAGAGCATTAGTCCAGCACACTTCATATTGAACTCTTTGTCAAAGGTCGAATGGACAAACAGCTAAATCGGAGATGTGCACTGACCTATCTGACTGTTAAAGTGATGCAAACAACACACACAGAGACAGAAACATGAAACACTTGTGCAGTGGACCAGCGTGTGAGCCAGTGACATGTTAGCTTTAGCTATTTGCACAAGCGTCGGGAACAAACTCTTTTCAGCATAAGGTGAAAATGAGCCTGCTTTACCTTCTTGCTACGTAGCGACCGGAGAAGAATGGCTGCCATTGTGTTGAGTTCTTGTTTCTGGTTCCCCGCTGCAAAGCCCTTCAACCGACCCAGACCACACAGAGAACTTCGGCTAGCAGAGGACACGGCGACGGGATTTTACACGCTGCGCTTTCACTCGATCTACAAAACATAACGGCTGCGGATGTGGAGGATTAGCAGCGGCACGTATGATTTGTTTATCTGCAGAAGCTGCGCGAAGTGCGATTGGCTGTTTCTGCTCGAGGAGGGCGGGACCAAGCGGGATCAGAAGCCAATCGCTTCTCCCAATTCCCCAGCCGCCCTACATTACACGAAGCTGATTGGCTGCTCCTCCGAACCGGGACTCGACTCCTCTCAGATTCTTGAGTTTGGAGCTTTAAAAAACTACTTGATGAACTTTAGCGTGAAAAAATCGGAAGTTTTCTCAATAAAGTCCAATTACAACAGTTTTTTATGAAAGGACTAAAGGTAGTATTGATTTGTGAAGGAAATATTTGCTCACACCGAGTGGCAGGTGACAGTTTCCATGGCAACACGCTTACAGGCAACATGGACTTCCTACAGTGGAGTTGTCATGAAGTTGCCAGGTGGATTGAGTCTATAGGATTTCCACAATACAAAGTAGGTTAACACTCCCCTGGTTATAGATATATTACATTATTATTACAATTACTATGTTATGTTTATCAATATTTCACCTTACTTACTGTATCGTTTCTGTTTCAGGCATGTTTCACACACAACTTCATCAGTGGCAGGAAGCTCATTTATGTAAACTGTATCTACCTGCCAAGACTCGGAATCACAGATTTTAAAGATATGCAGGTATTAAGAAGAAACTAGATATTTTTTTTTATTCTAATCTTTAGAGAAAAAAAAAGGATGTTATAAAGGAGCCTTGTTTACATATCAAAGCTGCAGGTTCACACAATGATCAAGGAAGCTTCATCAGGGTGAGCCAAAGATGATGATGACACTTTAGATTTACTTACTCTTCACCATCTGGAGCTGAAACAAATGATGGTGTCTTTATGTTAATTTAGTCACATTTTTAATTTGAGTAAAAATAACAAGCTTTCGTGGCATCTTGTAGCACAGACATTTTTACAGATTTTTTACCAATCATGGAGTGAAAAGTGAAAATAAATAAATCAAAAGACTAACCTATAAAGCAGAAATAATTCTGTTACATCCATGGACTGGCTCCAAAAGTGAAGCAAAAGTATCTAGATCACCCCTAGTGGCTGGCTGCAGTATAGGTCATAAATCCCACCTCCTCCATGTTAGGAGATGGGACATGGACCAAATTGTAATGTCAAAGTACACTTCAAATAAAATGTTCTCAGAGAGGATTTCGGTCATCTTAGATAACTACTATCTCACTAATGTGTGTCTCTGATTAAGTTTGGTTTTAGTTAGTTATTTAAGGACACAAACACATGCTGAGACCTCATGATTGACAGCTGAGACTGACTAGTGATTTGTCGAGCATGTGTATCGACAGGACCTCGAGACTGCGGCTTCATTCTTGATTGCGACTGCACAGACTGGCTCCAAATGTGCAAGATGGCAGCGTTTGTATTCAGATAATTCTGTTTCATTGTGGACAGTAGGAGGAACTGGAGACACATCCTATGTCATGTATTCTAAAATCACCCTCCACTGAGCTTCGAGTTATCTTTAAACACTAGAAAACTGGCATAGCCTGTGCCGACTCAGTTGCACATTCCATTTGACACTTGTGCATGTTTTCCTTTGAAAAGTGTGACTTCTAATTAAAGTTGTATTTTCTAACTGAGCGTCACTGCCAGCGAACACCTCAAATCAGCTGTATCACATTTGTGCTTTTTACAGCAAATGTGTTTTTCTCATCTCTCCCTGAGGTCAGAACTAAATTAGCAAAAAACACCTTGATGCTTTCAACTCTGCTTGAATACAGAAGCATCAAAGTGAACCAAAAGAATTCTGCCTCTCATGGTGAGTGTACATTTTTGACAGTTGATTGAGGATTTATATTGATTTAAGCTGTAAGTCCTTTGAGGGGTTTGATTTTGGTGGTGTAACCCTGTAACCTTTCTACCCATGATGCCACAGTCTCGGTGAGATCTCCTTTACAGACTAGACACCATCACTCTCGGTGGGACTACGTCATTAAATAAAGGTTAGATACTGTTAATATACACTTTATCAAAGGACTCACCGATGCTGTGCGCCCATGCAGGTCATCTCTGCTTGTGTGCGTGAGCTGCTGGGAATCACAGAGACCAGGTGGAGCAGCAGCATAGCCGACCCCCTCCGGGACAACATGGGCCTGTTCCTGGAGCAGAGGAGCCGCACAGGTGAACGAGCAGAGGGCCTCACCTACCAGCAGTCCTCAGATGACACGCGTCGGCGAGAGAAGGAGCCCAACGTGAATCACAACAGCAAAGGAGGGCAGTAAAAACCAAGACGTGTCAGTGTCATTTCCTATCACCAACTGTCAGCTCACGATGACTCGGATGATACACTCACTGTGGGTCACATGCAGGCCTTGACATTAACACTTCCCACCAGCAGAATGCGTGTATGCTGTTGTTACTGTGGCGCCAGATATCTTTTTTTTTCCAGTTTTCACTCTCAAAATCACGTCTGAAATGAATGTCTGGAAATCTACCGACTGCCGGTGGGACCTCACGAAGCGAGCAGAACAACAAAGACGTTGTCACACATCTATCAGTGACTCTGTACACACAGCACACTCCCATGCAGTATGATAAAGAGACTTCTTGTTCTGCATAACTATGGATGCTCAAACCATTAGGCTATTCCTATTGATCTCCAGTGGATGTGTTGCAACTGGATGGAGCTATTGATCTGCAGTGTACGAATTCTCTAGGTAATTCCCCGGATGACAACCAACACCTATTTTCAATGTGCCAGGAGGCAACAAGAGCAGTATAGGTCATTTTTCTTTGGAATATAATTTTTGGAAAAAGAACACAGACTCTGCGAGGCCAAGAAGAATGCTGCAACACTACTGTAATGGAGGTATGCACGTATAGACATCTTTGCCAACTTTTCACAAAAAAGGCCATAGGATCATTGCATCAGATAGCGACGGATTGAGTGCCAAGCAGACCCATAGGGAGCCAGGGCTTATGGTTTCAGCCAAGTCAACACTTTCCTGCCAATAATCTATGTAATACATGCAGGGATATCCAGCTATAGGCTGCTGTTATAGAGTCACAGAGTAAAAGTACCTTAGAATCTGAATTCATGAGAAAACTATTTTTAAATATCACGTTTCTTGTGAACACCTTCAGTAAGTAAATCAGCTTCTTGTGAAGAAACAAAACATTTTCCCTCCTTTCATTTGCTAGAATTACATTTTAATTACAGTACTTATTCCTAAGACTTTAACTTTTGCTCTTGAGTCGTCTGTTTCGCAAATTTTACTGTTTCTCATTTGTGTTTCTTGGAATGTTTTGTTTATTGTCTGCCTACTAATTCCACAAACATTTTTCTGTCTGTCTGTATGTGGAACACATATCTTGCTACCATTCATCTTATCGGCTTCACAATTGGCATGTGTTTTGTCAATGGCCCGAAGAAAGGCAGTGTAGAATTTGATGTGACACTTGATGCATTCAATAACAATGTGCCCTCAGTCTGTGGACCAAGTTGAAAATGTCTTCTTCTACGTCCTCAGTTAAACTACAGCCGTGGTCGACAATTGGGTCAGACCACAGGTCACAATCGCTGCCAGATCATTTTGATAATCTGATTATTTTTATTTCAACATATCAGAATGACACATACATTCACGGGTGTTGCAGGCGCTGATCTCCTTCAAGCTATTTATTTTCAAAGTAAAAGCACAACCTTCATTTTGTTGCTGCAATGCTTTATATTGAGCTGAATTACAGAGCTTTTTTTGAAAAGTTATGAAATTGGGTGTGGAAATTGTGTTGGTTACTTAACAGACATGTAATGTACAAAACAATTTGACCAGTAAATCATTCAAACTTGTATATAAACCACACATGTGAATAGTGATAAAGCAAATTCAGTTCGATTTTATGAAACCATTGACTATAAAATCTTCATTGCAGATAAACCAGGTAGGATGAACACAAAGTTTTCTACCTTCACTTTGCACCCCAGACTGTTTAGAATGAGCACTGCACTAGTTTCGCAAATTTTACTCTTTCTTATTTGTGTTTTGTTTGCATCTTAGAATCTTAGAAGCTCACCATATCCCCGAGTTAATATAAAGGTTGAATTGAAAAAAGAGTATTATTCAGTCCCATATTAGTTAGTGCATTGCTCCTGCATGTCTAAATCTAATGAACATGAGCATTTTATTTTATTTTATATTTCGTTCTTGGAGAATATTATAGGCCCATTGCGTTTTCGTGCAGGAGGGTTGAAGCTTACATGAATAAATTATGATGCCTGCCTGTGAGATAGGCTGAGAGGCACTGCTGCATCTGTCTGCGCACACAAATGGTCTCTGTGCAGCTCGGAGCGCCCCGATTACCATTCCGGGCACAGCAGCCCCCTGGTCAGGAATGGAGCCGGGTATAGGTGCTTGACAGCCAGTCAGTCCGGGGTGCAGGAGCAGGAGCAGGGGGAGGAGGGGGTGAGATACGGGCTGTATTATGGCAGCAACCTTTCCGTCAATCTGGATTATCTCGCGCTGAGCCCCCGTGCGTCGCCGGCGAAAGCGACAAGAACATCTGGCCGCATCCAGCTGCATGAACGCGGGCGGCCGCTGTAGATATTAAAGCAGCCGCCGTCGCCACATAAGGCGTTTTCTCTCTCTGGAGGTGCGGATGCGCAGTGGAGGCGATCCCCGCACAGCTGCAGGCAGCCTCCGAGCCACACCGGGACCCTGCACGCTGCGTTTTCCATCTTTCCTCTTCCCCACCGAAGGAGGAAAATCTGAGCTGCACTCCTCGGATTTTTTGAGGGCATCAACACAGAGGAGAGGGGTCGTCCTTCTACGTGGAGGCTCATGGATTTCTTGAAGGGCATCGCTGGTTACGCAGGCCACCATCACATGTTGTAGGAGCCGAGACGCGTGTTTTCGGGACACCTGAATTATCTCCCAAGAAAAGAAGAAGAGACCCCATCTTTTCTTTTTTTTTAAGGCAAGACAGTATCAGTATGCTCTCAGCTCCTCTGGGAGGAAATCAGCTCAAACCCACCACCCTCCTCCACCTCCTCCTCTGAGTTGGCTTGATGTTCCATCTGCAAGGTAAGTTCAATATTTCAGGATGCCATTGGTGTGAATCGCAGCAACTCTTTTGGGGAGGGGGGCATTCACTTTAAGTAGTTCTCTCAGGACCCCCCCAATCTGAAGGGGTTCACATGTCCCCCCTCTTTTGACATGGGGGCTGTTAAACCCACCAGCAGGACCCCTGCACCGCAAGGTCAGAAAAAGATTTGCCAAGGAACCACTGTCAGATAAGAATTTTTATTTTTAGTCTCCGCTTGGCTGCATCCTGTGCTGTTTTTTTCTTCTCCTACAGGTGAACGTGATAATCTGATGTGGCCATTATTCAGCCCTCTGTTGGATGTACGAGCTGCATGCAGGATAAGATCCAGATCTCAGATGTGCAGATGTGTTTTATCGTGTCATTCTTTCCTGATCTTCAGAGGATAGGCAATAATATGTGACAGTCTGTGCTGTGGCTTAACCCCCTTGCTGATATGCAAATGATACATCAGCCATTAGGCAGAGATAAAGTCTAAATGAGCCTAAGTAAAACATGATAATATGATGTGGGATGACTGATGAAGAGAGGTGAAAATGTGGTCCCGGAGATTTTTCTTTCCTCTTCTACAAAGGATGACTTCCACTGATCTCGCCTTTCTAGTGTTAGTTATCACACATCTTATTATTCATGAGTGCTCGAGGCAGCATTGCAACTGCTACAACCAGTGAAACCAGGCTCACGCCTCATTTTGCTGCCTCTATTTGCTCCGACTGCTGCGTTAATGCACTCACTGATGTAGCCTGTGTGCGCTGCTACCTTTCAGCTGATAGCAGACACACACACACACACACACACACACACACACACACACACACACACAAAGGTGATGTGCGCTGCCTCGGCACCTCTGCAGACCCGCTCCACACTCACTGACCCAAATTTATTCCGCTCGCCACATATTAAGCTTTTTTGTGTTCTGGCCGAAGAAGGGTTTCTCACGAAGATCTGAGATTGTTTGCCACACACACACATGCATGGTCCATATTTGGTGCCTTTACTGCCTAAGAGGGTCGCTTTTTTGATTACACAACAGAATGAGGGGAGAGGATTATACATTATTTAGTTATTTTGTTGCTGTGTTGGGTGGAAAATATGAGGGTCTGTGAAAGAGGGGAAATGAGCCAGTAGGTACTCTGATCGTGGATTTAGTTCTGGCTGTCCTTGTTTCCCCTCATTCAGACTGTGACATGAAGAAAAAGCCCCTGTAATACAGACATGGGTTTATCACAAAGACAGGCAGGGATTTCAGATTTTTCTTAAACGTACTGTACCTGAAATTACACCTGGGAATTGGCAGATGTGGGAAATCCACAGATCTGCGGGCCCCTAATGTGGAGAATATTCATTTGAATGGGATGTATTGATATTCAGAGAGCATCCCAGGGACATAAGCCCCTCCTCCTCGCACGCCACAACGTTGCAAGTATTAAGATCCAACATCAGTGATCAGCGTTTATTTCTTCTGCTCCAGTATAGACAGCAGCTCCTATAATATTGAAGGGACTCCAGTAATAATATATGAAGCAAAACACTTAGAATTACAATGTTGATGAACAGCTCTTCTATTGATGCTATCCTTCTGGCTGCACACACACACACACACACACACACACACACACACACACACACACACACACACACACACACACACACATATTTGTGTCTCCATGACTTCAGAGGACGTTACAATGACTTACATAGATTTCCTGGAGACTTACTCTAGCGTTAACCATAGTTACTACTTACCTAATCTAATCTAACCTAACCTAAACCTAAACCTAAACCTACCCTTAACCTACATCTAACCTTAACCTAAATCTAATCTTAACCTATCCTTAAAACATGTTTTCATCTTAAAAATCTAATAATTTACATTATGGAGATGTGCTTTTTGTCCCCAAAACAAGTCCCCATAATGTGATTGTGTAAACAGATTTAGGTCCCCGCAACATGAGTAATATCTGGACACACACCATCAATGGAGTTCTCCATTTAGGTTTTTATTACATTCAGTCTGTCCAAACACTGAATCCAATACAGAATTATCTGAGTGTACTATCTCCTTTCCTCCCATCGCCACAGTGTCATAAACTGTACAGTGGCTCTCATCTGGCCTTTAACCAACCCTTTTTCCTCCAGATAGGACGCTTTGTTCTAAATATTATTATTAGGTAATCTGAAAATGAGCCACTGATTACATCTCACCAAAAAACTGACGTTTTCTGTGTTGCCATGGCATCAAGGCTGTCACCCAAGAGCTATCGTATTCTAACATTGGCAGACTCTGTAGGAAAAGGGTGTCACAGTACATACCCACATGCACAAACACAGATGTGTGAGTTAGACGGCCCATAACAGCATCAATATTTGGTCAGGGTGTTTGGACTCGGGCTACATGAGCATTTACCTGGTAAAATAGAATTTCTACCACCCCAGTCAAAATATGATCCACTTCGGCAGATGCTGCAGCTCCATTTAGTCTCATAAAGCAGGCAGGCCGAGGACCAGTTTCACTGCTCTGTCGATACCATTTTACCATCACGTTGCAGCATCAGTTTACCTCCCTGACACAACAGAGCTTATTTTTGGCAGTAGCGCACGTCCAGCTGCCTTTCCCCCGAGTAACCCAGGTGAGACGCTGCATGCCGAGATGCTGCCATGTGCCAACACGTCGACCTGCGCGGAGGCATACCAAGCAGACCCCGTCTCATTAACTTCCCCTCGCAGGCTCGGCTTTCCCTGATTCCCCGCCCAGACCTGGATTGCAGAGGCTCTCTCACATGATCTCCAGCATAAGTTAGACCATCTGAAAACATATTCCCTGTGACCTCACCGGCCGATTGGCATGCACTGTGCTGCGTAAGGCTTTTGTTGGCGAATGCTACCCCAGGGAGACCATAGATATCCTCTGCTACAGTATACGGGTTCTGCTGTGCATGAATGTCTGTCTCCATAGCTGGGGGTTGTTGTGTAGTGAGCTAACTCTATTAGGGACAAATCCACCCACTGGTGTGTGTGTGTGTGGGTGTGTGCTGTCAGTCTGTTCTGTTCTCTGAGGGTGAAAAGACCTGCTCAGAGGTAGTAAACGAACATTTGATTGACTAAGAAAGGGATTATGCTTAATGAATCAGTAGATTATCTGTTTTCTTGTTTATGTGTGGCCCTCCCAAGTCGTCCCATCATAATGAACAGCCCAAACTGAAGGATAATGATTTTCCGGGGGTGTGACATTTAAAGATGAAGTACGTGATTGATGAATGCATAGATTGATTATCTACTTATTTGTTCATGTACCTGATGAGTGCAACCTGTTATGCAAATCGCCATGAATCCCCCATAATTAAATGCAAATTAGGGAGGCGGCGACAGATATTTCCTGCCCCGTCTCAGGGCTGTCCTTTTGTCCTCGCAGAACAAATTTTGTAGGGATTACCATTGCAACCATTCTCTTCACGTTCGGCTGAGTTTTCACAGACGAAAAAAGCCCCATCTCCACAGAGTGAATCAATATCACGTCTTCGGCGCCATTCGAGCCTGGAAGTAGCAGGTCCTCTCTGCCTCATTGCACTTCCAGAGGCTTTGCCATTCAGAGTCAGAGCAGAAGGCGGTTGGCACACCGACATAAACCCACTCGTGTACACCTCGGCTTTTCTAGACTATCCTCTGTTACGCATGCACACGCACATAGAAGTAGGTCTGGATATTGAACTTTCCACGCAGGTACTTGGAAGCCCGTACACATAGCTTTGCAGCAAACTGAAGTCATCTGCCACTTTTACAGAGAGGCAAGGCAACGTTTAATAATGACCACCAGCTCAGATCTCTGCACCACTGCAACTCAGACTGCATTCCACCTAATGGGGCTGCTGTGTGACTTGGTAAAGTTGTCCCCTTGTAAAAATGAGGCTGTAAGAGACATTGATTCATTGCTGCATGATCAACAGTATTCATGAAAATGTCACACCCTGCATGCTCGCTCCGATGATATCTTTCCGCCCAGTGCTATTATGGGCCATTTTAAGGCGACCTCTCCCTTGCCTTCCTGAAAGACATTTTACCCACCCGTCAAAATGAACTGCTGTCAGCGGCTGCCATCAGGCCTCCTTCACTCCCCTTCTCACATTAGAAAAAATGCCCCCAGATGGCAGCGTGTCACTTCTGTCCCGTCTGATGTTTGCTTTTACTCTTATGGTATTTTCCTCATATTCCGGCTGTCAGGGTTATTACACCATGACTTGTGACTTGTGTGTCCCAGCCCCCAGTGCAACAAAAGCTTTTGAAGCATGAAGGTGCTCAGCTGGCAGGCTCTTTGCTGAGGCAAAGATTTTCCTGCACACTCTCCCAGACCTAACGCCAACAATGGATGCATTACCAGCAGACCACAGAAAGCTATACTCATAAACGAGCCATTCTCTTTGGTATTTAACGTTGAGCTTTTGGATTTTTGCTACTGCCATGGGTTAGAGTCCCTTGCTCTTCTCGTATGTTTTCAATGGTGTTCCTTTCCGTGTGCTGTAACGGGGGACATCCAGAGGGCTAAATATTGCATGCTCAACCAAAGCGACACTAAATTTCAGCTTGGTAAATATAATCACAACTAATGTCGCTCTCGCTCAGGGGAACATTTCGCAGTGCACCTGCAGAGCTGAGTTCTGATCTCCACATTCTTAGTTTGATGACACGCTATATCCCTGACAAGGTCTCAGGATTCATCAAATGGATCCCTCCTTATCCCCCCATCTCAGTCGTGTGATAAGTAAGAGTAGCAGCAAGAGAGAGAGCAGAGAGAAAATCAATAGCGAGGCATAGCACATCCTCGCTGAGGCACTGGGTTCAATCATCCCTTTCCTATCGGCGATATGATCCTGGGAGATATCAGTCTAATTCTGATGAGGCCCTGGACTGTCAATCTAGACTTTCATCCCTCTGTACACAAACATAAAAGGGCTGGTATTATCTTATCAAAAAAGTATGAGCAGGGGAGCAGAGGCTAAAAAGGAGAACTGTCACAAAAACCACACATGATTACTGAGGATGCTTCACTCTCAAGACTGCAGGTGACTAATTAGTTTCATGTCTAATTGCGCAGCATTTATTGTTCCGCCTCTGAGTCGCTTAGCTTCCTGCTCAGAATTTGGACTGTAAATCTTGCTGTGAGCTGGCAGCGATATGGGTTTCAAATCTAGCGGAAAAGCTTTGACTTTACACAGCAGAATCCCCCAGTTCCCATTTTAAGGAGGGATTTTTCAGTGCATGTGTGATTACCCAGCTACAGAAATTACAGCCTGATAAAGATGACACACATCACAGTTTTATAAATAGATTGTCCTTCTCTTTTTCTCCCTCTTTTCTCCCATTGATCTTTTCTAGGTGTATTAACCTGACTGAGAAGCCAAATGGAGTCTCTCCTGGTTTACCTGATAGTTCTCGGGGTGGCTGTCAAAGCCCACAAAGTTCAAGTCTGCCCCAAACGCTGCGTCTGCCAGATGCTCAACCCCAACCTGGCGACTTTGTGCGACAAGAAGGGGCTGCTGTTTGTGCCCCCGAACATTGATAGGCACACGGTGGAGATGCGTCTCGGGGATAACTTTGTAACCAGCATCAAACGCAAAGACTTTGCTAACATGACCAAGCTGGTAGACCTGACCCTCTCTCGGAACACTATTGGCTCCATCGCACCTCATGCCTTCAAAGACCTAGAGAACCTACGAGCTCTTCACCTCGACAGCAACCGGCTAGCCCGCATCACCAACGACACCTTCAGTGGCATGTCCAAGCTGCACCACCTCATCCTCAACAACAACCAACTCCAACACATCCATATCGGGGCCTTCAATGACCTCACGGCACTGGAGGAGCTGGACCTATCCTACAACAACTTGGAAAGCGCACCATGGGTGGCAATCCAGAGGATGCCCAGTCTTCACACCCTCAATTTAGACCACAACATGCTCAGCTACATCCCAGAAGGAACCTTCTCTGGGCTGCAGAAGCTCAAACGGCTGGATGTGACCTCCAACAAGCTCCAGAAGCTTCCTCCTGACCCCGTTTTCCAAAGAGCAGGGGTCCTGGCCAACTCTGGGATAATGGGGCCTTTGTCTTTCGCCTTGAGCTTCGGAGGTAATCCTCTGAGATGTAACTGTGAGCTGCTCTGGCTTCGGAGATTGCGGAGGGAGGATGATCTGGAGACCTGCGCTTCACCGCAACACCTTGCTGGACGCTACTTCTGGACCGTCTCAGAGGAAGAGTTCCTGTGTGAGCCCCCTCTCATCACCAGGCACTCTCAGGTATAACCTCTGCATTTAACTGATAAGACATAACACTTACTACTGTTAGACTGTCTGAGCGAGACATTGAATTCCTCCTCTGTCAACCCGAGGTGGCACTTTGTGCTTTCTGACTGACACACCAAATATTAGCTTTGAGACCCAGAGGTGTCTTACACAACTTGTGGGTTGGACACTGATATGAATATTGTAAAATACATACTCAAAAAATCTAATCAAACTGTGGTCTGTGGGGAGTTTTCAGAGATGTTCTTTAGCAGGATCTTCAGTTATCATTTTACTAAAGCTATTTGCAGGTTTATGATGGATCCACACAGAAGCTCTTATTACACAGCAAAAGCTTACAGTGATTTAGCCCTTGATTCAAGCATCCAAACAAAATTATGATCAAACCGTTGCCAAATAACTGCAGCTATATCGTCTCATTTACATTCAGCAGACCTCCTTTGCATAATTGCAGGGAAAATTATCCTGGACTCATACACACTGCAATTTGCTGTCATGTTGATAATCGTGCCTTCATAATCATGCTAATCCAATATCATGACAAATATCAATTGTTTGATTATGTTTACATGGAATAAAGCACTAAAACACAACATCTCCAATAAAGGCATTAATTGTAATATGTTATACAGACAGAGGATGTTGTCAGTCCAAGTGGTTTTTCAGTTTTAGGACGCAGTGCATTATCACTGTGTGTTTAGCATATGCTGACGTCCTCCTGCTAACTACGTTGCCTCCCTCTGCCTCAGGAGCTGCGAGCTTTGGAGGGTCAGAGCGTGACTCTGCGCTGCAAGGCCAGGGGCGACCCCGATCCCATCATCCACTGGATCGCCCCTGATGGCCGCCTTATGTCCAACTCCTCCAGGGCCACGGTCCACACCGACGGCACGTTGGACATCCTCATCAGCACCGTGAAGGACTCTGGTCTGTTTACACCCCCGCTGGCTGTGCTTGTGTTGTTGACTCGACAAAATTAGTTGTTTTGTTTGCGTACGCAGAAGCCTATAGGCCCCAGTTTATTTGTCTGCCCCAGGTGGTATTGTTGAAGTGTGGAAGAATGATTAAAGTCATGATAGAATGAAGAGAGACTTTTTCAACTTGATGACAGACCGTTATGATTTAGTGGTTAGTTGAGATAAAAAGCTTTTATTTTCAAGACTTTGCCTGTAGTTAAAACAATAAGCCGGTTCCAGTTGTTGATAAGCTTAGCTTAGTTACCTCAGCTTTGCTCTTTAATGGGAGATGCAACACACTTTGGTTTGGCAGCAGGTTATGTGCCAGACAAAGGATCATTTCTTTTTGGATTCTCCACTGATTGACAGGAAATCTTACAGTGATGGCAATCATCCTGGGATTCACTGCTCTGTGCCAAGAAAAAGTAAATCACATAAATTCTTGTGAAACCAGATCTAATCAATTTTACACTAGTTTTTGTATGAACTAAAAATTAAATAGATAAAACTGGAGGAAAACCAGGCTTTACAGGTGTTGCTAGGCAGAGCTTGTTGGACACGCCAACTGTTTTCCTCTCGTTCTAATCATTACGCTATGCTAAGCCAAGCATAGCTTTGCCCAGTGTGAGCCCAGGCAGAACAAAGACATTGTGAGTTGCACACAGAGTCAATGAAAAGACACAGACACACAATTCTTCCCAGGATAGTGTAAATACATGTGGAGACACGTCTGTGCGAGTTGATACATTTTTTAAGCTTGAGTAAAAATTTGCACTTATCCCGGGGCTGTGTGAATCTGATTCTGAGACGTACAGAGATTAGAGAGAAAAGGAGGGAGAGAGACACTGGAGGGAAATAACAGAGGGATGTTTCTGGTGAGTTCAGTCAAAGACTAAGTTGAATACAAAAACACACACTGACACCATCACACATGACAGCTAGCATCTTTGGTTAGCTAGCCTACACCTGATGGGTATGTAATATCCATATTTATGTTTAGAAGCTTGAAATGTGTTCAGTACTAATATTAAATATTTCTAAAAATCTATATTGGAGCCAAATGACTACAAAATGAGCTACGGATCTGGGCCAGGCAGCTGGATGTGGCCCAAGTGTAGGATCCGCAGAACAGGCTTGGACCGGTGTCTGTTGGCACAACGGGCCAATTCTGGCACAGATCTGATTTCTTTTATCTGGGCCAGGTGTGGGCCAGTGCTGGTCTTGAGTTGGCCAAGAGCTGGTCCACATAAACATCCAGTGTGGAGCTGTATACTATCTGTCTTTGTAATCTTTCTATTTGTAGGGGTATTAACACGGATGACAAATGTTCAACCAATTTCACAAATATGATTGACTATGATTAGATGTTATTAATACTGATTTAATGCTAATGCTCATAATTATAGTAAATATGAGGGCGAATGCTAATCTGATTAGTTTGTTCCCCAGGCTCCTTCACCTGCGTGGCCTCCAACCCAGCCGGCGAGGCCCAGCAGATCGTGGACCTGGTCATCGCTAAACTCCCTCACATCACCAATAATACAATCGCAGAGCAGGAGCCCGACCCCGGATCATCAGATATCGCCACGGTGACCAAGACAGGCGCGGGAGACGCTGGAGGAGGGGTGCCCCTGGGGAACACGAAGACGAGCCCGGAGAAGAAAGTGGTAATCGCAGAGGCCACGTCCACCTCGGCCCTGGTCAAGTTTAACTTCCAGAGGAGTATCCCTGGAATCCGCATGTTCCAGATCCAATATAACGGGACATATGATGATTCTCTGGTGTACAGGTGAGGCGACTTTACTCTGGAGCTGCTGTATTAATAAACACCATCAAATTTCAGGTTGAGGAACATGCTCTTTTAAAACTTGATTTGGTTTTTAAACAATAACACTCACAATGGGAACTTCAGAAATACAGAGAGAACCCTAAGCAGTAAAAAATAAAACATATATATATCCACATATATACGCACCAAATAAAAATACATCAGAATAAAACTGCGAGAAAACAAATGAATAGATACATTTACGGAAATGCTCTTTTCGTTAAAAATACTGGTAAAACAAAGCTATTTAATCTCATAAACAAACATCCGAGCCTTAATGCATGCAAATAAGATTAAACTGATTGGAATCATATCCCAGTCCCATGACCCTTGTTTTACCTTATTAGCCTACTTTAAAATGCTTAAACCCCTTTGGATATTTAGTCATTAAGAACTGGACCTGACTGTCAGCGTGATTATTTGTGGCTTCTATAAATCCCATCAGAAAGACAGACTAATGCACTGTATCCGACTCCTGATTCTTCCACTCGTAATCCTCCCTCGCCGGAGTGTACCATTTGCTATGTGCAGAACCTTGATAATGCTTAATCAACAAAATCAAAACTGAGTGTCAGCACTAAGCTGCGGCCCGATAAGAAGATGAAAGAGGAGTCAACCGGTGTTTTACACAGGACAATCAGACGCTTTGCACACGTCCATCTGAGGAAGCGTCCGACACAGACATCTTTCATCTCTCAGTTCTCTCGCTCCATATTTAGCGTTAATCAATGTGATATGAAGGGATTGTTGTTGAGATGCTTTTTTTCCCATATGAACTTTGACCAAATTTATGACTTATATATAAGTTATGAGGGAGATGGGTGAGTCTAGTGCTGAACAAACGGAGGCATTCTGCATCCACAGCTACTGAAAGCAACCTTTTATCCATAATGTTGCAGTGTGAATAACCCAAATGTCACAAAAGATTTATGCCTAGAAGATCTTAAATAGCCCCCTGAGAGATAAAGGACTGTCATGTCATTTTATCGTCACAAAACAATAAAACAGATTATCTGATTTGCTTCTGTCTCATTTCATTTAACCCTCTCTAATCTGTGTCGGAACTCACAAAGCTGTTTTTTGTTTTGTTTTTTATTCCAGAATGATTCCTCCGACTAGTAAAGACATCCTGGTAAACAACCTGGCGGCTGGTACTCAATACGACCTGTGCGTGCTGGCCATCTATGACGACCAGGTGACCTCACTGACTGCCACCAGGGTGATCGGCTGCATTCACTTCACCACAGAGCCACAGTACCTGAGATGCCATTTCATGCAGTCCCAGTTTCTCGGCGGCACCATTGTGGTTATTATCGGAGGGATTATTGTGGCCTCAGTTCTGGCTTTTATTATCTTCCTCATTGTGCGCTACCGGGTGTGTAACCAAGGAGATGCAGATAAGGTCGGTTTGGCATGATTCCCTCTGTTTTGTTCTTTTTCTGTTCATTATCTTTGCTGATATTGAAACAGAGGTGTCTGAAAAAAGCGCCTTCATCCCGTTTTTTGTTCCCCTGCTTGTCTCCTGTCATGTCAGGCTCTGGAGATGGGGGATATTCGGTCACTGAGCAGTGATGGACAGCTACAGGGCTGTGGGGTCCCCAAGTCCCTCTCCAAGCAAGTTCTACGTCCGGAAAAGAATGACAAGGAGTGCCTCAGAGTTTCCCTGCCTCCGCCAGAGCCAGACAAGCAACGACCGCCAGCTGTAGCCACTACCAAACCTTCTGTCCCTGACTGCACTGTCTCTACCTCCGCTGCCAGCCACAGCTGGCACCCGGCCTCCCCAGGTGCCCCGAGGCCCAAACGTTCCAGCGCCCCACCAAAACCCTCAGAGGCTCGCCGGTCTGAAGCTCAGGCAGATGTTGAGCTTGAGAACATGAACCGCAATAACTCATCGGAGGTTAAAATGGCAACCACCGTCGCTTTGGCTATTCCCGGCCAGCCCACCAACTGGACCGCCGTCCCCAGGGTTCCACGGCCACACCAGCCCCCCCAACAGCATTACATGACTGTACCTGCAGGGGCAGTGAGGGTGAACCGCAGGCATTCCCTCAACACAGACTCCTACAGGGAGCACTGCTATGTAGCCTACCCCAAAACCGGGGCCAGCCTGCGTTCCAAACGCAGCCTGTCGATGAGCGTGGAGCTGCCGCAGCTCGAGAGCACAACAAACATTCACAGGGCCAGGGACAAGCTCTCCAGGTCTGAGTGGCTTCTGGAGAGCACTTTATGATTTGGAGTTTATAACCTGTGACTTCTTGTTTTTTTTGGATCGGATTTGTGGCCCGTCGAGGAACAGACAGGGATTTTATGCCTTGTTTTGAGCTTTGCGCTCTCTACTGAGGGACCTGTAAGCTTCTCTCATATATCTGAGGGCAAGGCAGGCACACAGGGTCGTGGGAAACATTTCACATTTGTTTTCTACCTTATAACCTATCAAAGTCTTCTTTATAACGACACTTGATCGAACTCTGACGAAAGGCACAACAATGTATAAAACGACGTCATGTACAAAAATGTTTAGTTGTGTGAGATACTGTATATCTCATTACAACCATAAGTGTTCATATGGTATTGAATGCAGTAATCTCGACACTGTATTATAACCAAGCAGGAAACATGCAGAGGGTGGGGTTATTATACTCACAGTCTCATTGCCTGTTACTTAAAATGATACAATCTCTGAACATGATTCTTGTCTCCAGCTCTACAGAAACATGGTGACATGTCTTAATTAACTTGGCGGTGGTTTGGAGAGATTACGAATGTGCTTTACATCCCAGAGGTGTTGGAACAGAATGTAGTAGACAGACAGACAGCGCTCCATCTCCTCCTCACCAACACTCCCAGACACAGCACAATGCAGCATATTTGTGGCACAAGTCGACTCAGCCTAATACTGCCCTCCGGTTTGAATCAATACATTTTTATCACATAATTACATAAAGACTCTACTGCGATAGGATTCCTGTCACGACCGATTTGAGCAACAATTGAACCAACATGGACGACGTGACAGGTGCAGCGAGGTAATCTAACATGACAAGAGAACTCCATCCAGGGGCGTGGTTCATTTCCATATTTTTTACTTACTGACGATGACAACCATTGTAAATGAACTTGTTGATGTAAGAGAAACGATAATCATACGTATGGAAGGATGCCAGCTCTTGATTTTGCTGTTGTTTCTGTTTGATGTTTACCAGTATAAATAAACCAGTGATAAAAGGGAAGCACTCAATTTTATCTTATTTTAGCCTTGTGAATGACCCCCCCCGACAAGTTTTTCCCCACACGTCAGGAAATGGAGACGTCTCACACAAGCGCATTAACGGAAAACGTGACCGCAAAAGCCTCAGCACAAGTGCAACAGCCACAAAGTGTCCAAAAGCGACAACATGAACGCAGAAGCCACAACACAAATGCAAAAGCCACAACATGAATGCAGGAGCCACAACACAAATGCAAAAGCCACAACATGAATGCAGAAGCCACAACACAAATGCAAAAGCCACAACATGAATGCAGAAGCCACAACACAAATGCAAAAGCCACAACATGAATGCAAAAGCCACAACATAACTTCAAAAGCCACAACACAACTGCAAAAGCCACACAATGGAAACAAAACCATATCAGAAATGAGTAACAACTTATGCTGACCATGAAATGAGCAGGACTGACTCATACAGATGTCACACAGACGTCGGTTCACTTGACTCATACATCCAGTAGCTCTGCTCATTTGATTGTCAACATCCATTGTCTCTCACCTCCGTTGTGGTTGTGTTTCCTTTGTGTGGCCCTTTCATTTGTTTGTTTGAGACGTCTCGTATAAACCCCCACCATAACACCAGGGAACGCTTCTTGCCTGTGAAATCTCCACGCTCGACTGACAATGTTGTGCCTCTGACCTCGGACATCAGCCATTACTGCAGGAACCTGCCGCAGGAGAAATTACACACAAGCTCCACAGTGGGAGCCCATGCACAACTAATTCTACAGTTACAGTAACGTCGGCCTGATAGCAGCACTGACATGGTGTTCATTATCTGCGGGAATACAAGCTCTGAGCCACTCTGTAGTTTGGTGCTTGGATGCTGCCGGATTGATTTTTGTATACATGCACTGGTATTCTTCTCACCGCATGAAACCTTGGGGGAAACAGCGGATTGGTTAGAAATACAATGTTATGCAGGGTAAACCTGTTAAGATGAGTTGCACATACAGTACGCAAGACATAAATTAATTGCTGTCAACCAAACAGGCTAGATTCAAGGACTTTTATTCCTTATTTCCTCCTCATTATGGGTGATTAAAATGCTTGGCCTGAACCTCGGTTCAGTCTTTGGCGAGAGCCAGAAGTTTATGTTAATAATGGATGCATTTCTGGAGAGAGAGAGAGAGAGAGAGAGAGAGAGAGAGAGAGAGAGAGAGAGAGAGAGAGAGCAGAGAGAGCAGAGAGGAGTAGATGGAGTTTATTTTTTTCGTGAAACAAATACGTCAAGAAGGGCGGGAGGCAGGGAGGCAGGGGTGAGGATGAAGAAATAGAGAGGGAGCGAGAGGTGCGGAGAAGAAAGGGAGACGGCTCACAGAGAGACGAGTGGAAGATGGCACGGGGAGCGGAGAATGAGAGAGAATGCAGAGTGAAACAGAAAGAGGAGTGCAGGAGACAGAGAAAAGAACATCCTTTGTAAAGCTAGCCGTGCAGCCTCTGGCTCCTCGGTATTCAGTTCACTTCACACAGGCGGTGATGGGGCGGGGGGTGGGTTGAACGTGGGGTGATAGGCCTCTGCTGGAGGTGCTGGAGGTGCTGGAGGTGCTGGAGGTGCAGGCGGCAAGCGGCATGACGCGGAGCCCTGCGACCAAAACCAGAACCAGACGCTCCCCTTCACAACATTGCAGAGGCCTGACCCGCTTTCCAAACCCCCGTCATGTTTCCTCCGTCTGACTTCCCTCCCTCCTCTCTACTGTCTCTTGCATCAACTGTAATAGTCTCACCGTGCTCCTGAACAGCTCCTCTGACCTCCCCCACCATCAACAACCTCCCACCTGCTGGCCCACTTGAGAGCTGGACCTGCCAATCCTGACCTGCCTTTCACAAACAGACATGCAGCCAATAGACTGTATATAAAGATGGATGCCTTGTCGCCACTTCCTCCCACTACTACAAAATTAAGCCAAAATATCTTGGATACGAACGCTGCCATCTTACGCATTTGGAAGGTTGTGGGCTGTGTCTCAATTCAAGGGCTGCATACTTTGGAGGACGTGGTCTACACGGCCCACAAAGGATGCGGTCTTCGTGGGCTGGGTAGACGGTGAAGGCCAAACCAAAATGAGACACCAGCTCGTCCCGCCCTTACCTCTGTCACCTAGCAACCGACCTGCGATGTGACTGGACGAGAAAGTTTGTATGCCCCTTGTTTTTTGTACCATTGGCTGTTTGGTAGAGTTGAAGCATGATATTCAAGCATTGGACATTTAACCGCTTGCCGGCACATTACCTCTTTGAAAAACAGTTTGTCACCGAAGCACAACGATTCCTGGGATATGTTGTACCCGAGAAGGATCCACATGTTGCAGCCTTCGTTTCTCTGGGATGGAAGGACACATTTCTCAGCCGCATTTGGAGGAGCCTTAGAAATGTCCTGACAATACATATACTTGACCTATTGCAGGTCAGTCTCAGCTTTCGATCATGACGTTTCACCCCATTTTTATAGCATGAAATAAGAAATAAGCAAATAAAACCAAACTAACCATAAAAATGAACACATGAACAAACATCAGTGTGACAAGAACTGTCTACTTTCAATTTGGTCCATGTCCCATTAACTAACATAGAGGAGGCAGGATTTATATCCTGTTCTGCACCCAGCCACCAGGTGGCGATTGAGAGGCTTTGGCTTCACTTTTGGCGGGCAGCCATGTTGTCCACCTTCAAACACAGTCTGTGGGCCGGCCCCTGTCAGTCTGGGCTGATTTGATATGCTGCTCGAATGCACCAGGGTCGGAGCCTTTTCCCTTCTCTCTTTCAACAGGAGCATCAATGTTCCACTGATTTAATTCATTTTGGGCCGTCACCGCTAATGGGCTTTTCATTCCTTTGTGTGAGTTTCCTTCAGTTCTGACAGGAAGTCCCTCGACACTTAAACCAACACGGCCTTCGATACCACAATTGTCTGCTTTTAATGACAATCATGATGTGGGGGGGAAATCGCATTGGGAGCATTGATGTGTCCAATTTGTGAACAATTGTCTTATTTAAAGAGATCGTTGAGCCTATTTGAACAAACTGAAGAGCCCATTAGAATCACAGTTAGACCCGACAGTAATAGGAATGTTTAATTGAAGAAGACTGAGGTCCCTCAACAAGTGTGTTCGCACCTTTCGCTCCGCGTGCTGCAGCTCGATGTTTCATTATCTCCACGCAGCAGGCCCTCTTAGTCAGAGAGTCACACATGAGACATCGTATCCCTGGCAAGTATTATCCCTGGGAGTACACAGAGAGAGAGAGGGCCTGGGGCCAGATAGCAAATGCGACCAAAACACCAGTGATATTCCTCTCAGGGGAAGGGGGAGGGGGGCGGTGGGCACAATGTAAAATATGCACAGGCAATTCCGAAGAGTATGCATTATTGAGAGGAGTAAATGGGTCCAGGATGAACATCATGGCTCATTAATAGTGAATGTGATCACTGTTTCTGGGAAAACAGCAGTCTGGGCAGGGGCGAGATAATTGAAATGGTCAAATCTAAAGACTTCCTTGTTTACTCAGCACCAACTGTTACTGTCTCATCTAACTCACGACTGAAGCTGATAACCAAGTTGTTCTGCCACAAACTTAATTGTAGCGGCGTTCTCCTGTGCCTGGTTTTGCCGGTTCAGGAGAGTTTGGAGACAGTCATTTTTTATGACCGCAGCTTTTTGAGTCAACTACGCCTCGATTACCAACAGGATTTCGATAAAGCCCCAGACAGAGACACGCTGAAAATGATGCAGCATTTTTTGAGATCCCATTAGAGAGTGGGCAGAGGGGAGGCCGCACAGCAGGCATGCTGAGTGAGTGACTTCCAATAAATGACACGGCATCATCCCGGCAGCACCAGACACCAGATATGGTTTTGACATGAACCCAGATTATCGCGCCGCACCCCCGAGGGGTTCCCACGCTGCACGAACAGATGCTCCCTCCTCTTCCTCTCTGCTCCTTCTCTCAGTTACATATGCTCCAGGGGTGATGGACGACAAAGAGGCTGGTTGCAGCTTACACCAGACATACCAGGCACCATTAGGAACCATTTTCTGCCCATTTGCCTGATAGCTCCTATCGCCTATAGAAGTGATTTGCTCCCTGTCTGTGGTTTTCTCTCCGCCTGTGCACTGAGAGTCCCCCAATGATGGATCTCACATTGATTTGCCTGTGTTAGAGATCACAAAGAGAACAGTGCGGCAGCCAGACAGATGTGCCAGCCAGCTCCCAACTATGTATCAGCTGCCGGTGAAGGGGGGGACAGTTTAAGCCTCTTTAAGGATCCCTTTCACAGTGACTTACTAAAAGTGCTTATGCTAATCTTGTTATCGCTTCAGGCTTCTGCTAGGCCTAATGGAGGATAGGAAGCTGTTGAGAGGTCATGGGCCACATTATTTTGCTCCGAAATCGCACAGAAACGAAGCGGTACCAAACTATTACATGTTACTGCACGCATGCCTGCTTTTCCTCCCGGCCACAGCTGAATAATTTCTCCGTCCTCACACTGAAATCTGCATTGTTCCGCGGCTTTCATAACCGGCTCACACTGGGATTATGAATTGACTCCGTATCTGAGTGCTAATTCTATTTATTGCTCAGAGTGATTTCATCTGAGTGCTCCTGTTGAGTTGAGATATCAAACCAAAGTGTCACATTTAACATGAATTCCACGCTAATTGGCCATATACGGCATACATGCGAGCACACATGGGGATATGGACAGAAAGTAACATTGAAGTGGCCCCATAGCTGCTGTTTGATCAGTTGTCATCCGACGCAGCCAGCGGGACAGTGGCACGCTGGGTAAAATTGAGAATGTCAGGTGGCTCTTCATAAACAAGCCTTTAAAGGTCGTTTGATCTAACCAGCTCTACATCATTTGTGAAGTGTAGCGCAATCAAAGTCCTGTACAGTCGCTGATTTGCAATGTAGATGCAATGGCCAAGGTCTTTTTTTCCAACTTCAGCTTTAGTGGCCGTGTGGAGAGAAGTGTGGAGACGTGACGAGAATCCTGAAATTAAGCATTGATCGAAATAAAAGTTTGTGATTGACGTCTGGCATGAAGAAGAAGGGAGAGAAACAATAATAATAACAATAATAATAATAATAATAATTTAACGGAATCTAAAATACTTTATTGATCACGAGGGAAATTCGGTTTTGTTATAGTCGTTCCAGCAAAGAACAGAAATATACAGAGACCAAGACAATAACAGTATAAAATATTGAATAAAATAAAATTGAGAGTTGGGAAAAAAATATCTGTGCATTATAATACAATATAATAAAACAGTTTATAAAAAGACGAATAAAATAAATATGTCAAATAAAAATATGTTTATTTATATGGTACTTCTCACAAAGTGCTTCACAAAACACACACACCCAAACAAGGAAAAACTTGTACAAAAACACACTCATAAAAGAATAATATCAAAAAAATTCATTAAACCACCCAATGCAGTATGCGGCATTATAAAAGTACGTTTTAGGCTTCGTTCAAAGGGAAGCTACTGACGGACCATACAACTTGAAGCAAAAAAGCAGTACATCAATCTTTGGACATCTGCAACAAAAACACAAGGCAAAACTCAAAGCTAAACTGAAAAACTGTGACTACAGAGTGAAACAGAATCTCAACACTGTTTGCTGCACTGCAGCTCGTAAAAAGACAGAGGAACTGAGATCCTCACCAAAACAAAACTCTTCAGAGCAGCCTCATTATTTTATATATTATATTGTAGAAGGGCTCCAACTAACTATATTTTCATTATTGATTAAACCGATTCATTTGTGGAGGAAGCGCTCACATGCTTTACATAAGTATAAGGAGCAATTAAACAAGGTTCACACAAGAGAGTGAGAGTCCCGCATTCAGAATTATCCTCAAGTCAAACTGAACTGCAGCAAAATGTACTCAGAGTAGAGAAGGGAAACACACTGTTAGGTGGATATGGAGAAAAAAACTCAAGTACATAAGATGTACCTCAAATTTGTTGTAATGAATTAAATAGCAAAATCACCTAGTTTTCCATCACTCAAAACACTGTGTGGTGTTTCCATTGGTGTTTGTTGGTTAGTGAGCGTTAGCATTACACATGAGACTTGGTGGAAGGATGCGGTGTCTGTCAGGGAAGAACCCAATAAAACTGATGCTGAACCAGGCTCTTTTTTTTAACAGTTTCAGTAACATTGCGAGATAGGGAGTTTATTGACAGTTTCACCAATATCCCAGTGAATAATTCATGGATCTAGATGAATCAGACCTATTTACGGGACTGACATCTTTGAGTGTGTGCAATTTGATGCGGCTTGGTTGAATTGAAGTGGACTGCTGGGCCTTGGCGGAGGTTTGTGCTCTACTGAGAGCTATTAGATTTCAGGAAATAGAGAAGAATGTACATCAATGTTTCTCGATTTGTTTCGATTCATCACTGTTTCTCGGCCTCTTTTTTTCCTACGAACCAATGAAATTCCAAGGACATCAAATTATAATGATTTACAATAGAGAATTGCAGCAAATCCTCACATTTGAAAATGAAAAACTACTTTTCACATGATAAATGAGTAGAAATAACCGATTATTGAAATAGATGATGATTGATGAGTGTATATTGTATGTATTTAAGACAGTAATGCGCACATCAATTGTTGTCTTATCTTTTTTCTTTCATTTTGAAGGTTAAATTTGAATTGCAAACCTTGTACAAGCTGTTTTGACAGCAGCGTATTTAATTAAGGCCATGTCAATCAAGCAAATCTGAGTTTGACAGACACAGAGAGAGGATGAGAGGAGACAGGTGCACAGACGGAGAGAGAGGATGAAGATGCACCAAGGTGAAGAGATGAATGCAGTCTGTAGGCAGGCAGGAGGCACTGAAGGTGGAGACAAAGTTGCGGAGAAACAGAGCTCATGAGGGGACCAGAGGTGAGATGAAGATAGCACAGAAAAGTAATAGATGAATTATAGCCCACACTGTTCTGCGCCGTGTCACAGCGGCAAACAAAGGCGGGAATAAAATTGTCTTGACATTTAAAGTGTTCGCAGACGGGGCCTCGGATCTGTAACAAGCGTCAAACATGGGTTGAAATTCTGCCGGCGCGATGCTGACATGCAGGGTGGAGCATTGTGCTTTACGTCTGCAGTGGCAGTCCTGGTATTCAGGGGGTATCTCAGCCTCTCTCTCTCACTCTCACACACACACACACACACACACACACACACACACACACACACACACACACACTCACACACTCTCACTCTCTCCTCTGTTACCTTGGCAACATATTTTCTGCATGGAAATAGCATCTCTGTCTATGCCCACTGCAAAAAAATGGGGCACTTCAGGAGATTTAAACACGTCTAGAGCTGATTTAAAATCAGAGATCTGACCTGCAGATTGAATAAAATAAATTATAATGTCCTGAATGTCTTACAATTAATTTGACTGTGTGATAGAGCAATGGACGGGTTAAACACATCAGAACTAACTGACAGGGTTTATAACCAAGGATCTACACAAATTAAAGCCCATTTGTACAATTCTGTATTTGCAGAATAGAGTTTTGTAGGATGAAACATTTAATTTATGTAGATTTAAACAAATAAAACACAAAATTAATGTTGGACGTAGCTTATATAATATTGTGTTTACTCTGGTGATTATTTGCCCGAGGATTTATTTACATCTCACGCTACAGGACTACATAACACAGCTCTTGACAAGCAGATCACAAGCGAGGGAAAGATCCTTGCGGCAGGAGTGTTATTAGGAAATGTAAAATAAATAATGAAGAGTGGAGGGGCTGAGGGATTGATCTGCGCGGATTTCCTGATTTAGTCTCCACTCACAGATGAAGGGGTTTAGCGCAGCAAACTGTGGGTATCTTCCTGCTGAGGCGACCCCGTATGCCTCGGTGTGATAAATCTTTGTTTGATTCCTGCCACAGAGAGAGAGAGAGAGAGAGAGAGAGAGAGAGAGAGAAACAAACTAATGAAAGAAATTCCAGGCGTCAAGATCGTAGGTGAGATCACACTCGGCTGCAAATAAGCTGCGACTTGGCCAAAGCGGAGACAGAGAGAGATAAAGGGGAATAACATCCAGGTAAACACACGCAGCACAGGATTTAAAAAATGGAAAAAAAAGAGAGAAAAAAGCGATACAAGTGCCTTGACTCCTGGGAGAGAGAAGCCATAATGAAATAAGCATCTGAAAGAGAGCAGGTGTTGGAGGCTTGACAGACTTCAGCTGCATAACAAGTAGCACATTTACTCTCCTCTGCCTTTGTCAATCACAACAACCAATCTGAGGAATAAATGCTCCCTCTCAAAGAAAACAAAGCAAGTGGAATCATGCCTGAAACAGGCTTCACATGCACACACATACACTGAGGATCGCATGGCATCGCACCAGTCAGAGCTGTTCTCAGGTAAAGGAAAACGTGCGCCTGCTCCTGAATTTCAAGCAGTGGGACTGAGCTGTTTAGAGTATAAAAAAGCCAATAACACATCAAGAACGTGCTTGAGCCGAATCAATTTGATTTCCTCAGCAGAAATTCAAAGGTACACAGCTCCCTTTTGTTTTTCTTTCGCCTCGTTGGATCGTTCCCTGTGACGGACACTGGTGACAGGGGATGTCACAAAAGATCAGAAAAGTCTTCAAACAGCTCTTTACCACACACACACACAGACAGAGGCCTGCTGTGGTTGTTGTCTCTGGGTTTCAGCACCATGGACAGCACTGTCTCCAGGCCGGTCCAGGTCGTTACATATGGTTGTCTGTAGGGGGCAGCAGGAGCGGGTGCAGGATGTCCAGGATCAGAAGCAAAGAGCAGGATCTTAGCAGGATGCTGAGGTCGGCACTTTGTGCTAATCCTGCTTGGCTGTGCAGAAAAAGAGGAAGGGACTTATTGTGTAAGTGTGGACCCCAGAAGGAAGGAGAGAAATCCCACCGAGCTGAGGCAGCTTTCACTAAAAGTTTTTTTTTCTGAGTTAAATATAAACGAAGACTGAAACTTGATGTTGTTGTTGAGGAGAGTTACGTTTTTTAATTACACACACGCTTAGGAAGACTCAATGGAGGAATCTTCTGTATGTTTAATTCAATTCAGTACAAATCCCCCAGACGTTAATTCCTAGATATCTAATAATGCTCATATTTCTCAGTATCATTTGTGTTTCATTTGATAGTGAACAGGTGAGCAGTGGTTAGCATTGTCATCTTAGAGAAAGAATGCTCCTGGTTCGTATCCAGGGGCCTTTCCATGGTCCCTGCCCCTCGTTACCTGGGCCCAGTGGATGGATGTTCTAAATGGATCATGTTTTTTTAAATGTGATTTTTTTTCAAACCTGTAATCTAACTACTAACATAAGCTTTCATATAAATGTGTTTCTCTCAATTAATATAAACAAAAACAGTACACGTGAGTTCGAAATTCTAAAATGGTCTATGTGTGTATATAAATATATATCAGTAAATGTATGTAGCTGCTTTCCACCAATGTTGACGTCTTCATGTGCGTGGCGGAGGTGTTGCTGGAGTTTCTAATATCTGAGAGCACGCCAACAAAGGGCGCTGCTTTCAAAGTGCAGCGGGGAAATGAAAGTGAAATTAATTTGAGGTTAGGGAAAAGGATGTGGGAGCCTTTTGCGTTAAAACATTGTAATTTGGCAGTTTTCTGTCCTGAGCAAATTATGAAGAATAAGTTAAAAATAGAAAAATTATGTTTGACTTTCATTATTGATTAATCTGCTAATTATATTCTTCTACAGCAGAGCTTGAATACAGTGGCCGAGAGGCCTCACACAAGCGCAACAATGGAAAACAGTGATGCAAAAGAAACAAGAATGCAAAAGTGACAACACGACAAAAAAAAGCCACACAACTGTGCATTCTTCCTTTCTGGCTGCTCCAAGCACCTGTACCGAAAAAACCTCAAGAACACAAGCATCAAATTTTAAGCAGCGGCTGGCTTGACCGAGTTTTCATAAACACCTGCTCACTAAAAGCCTTGTTTCATGTCAACATCCATTGTGGTTGTGTTTCCACTGTGTCGCTCTTGCATTCGTGTTTTCTGTGAGACGTCTCGGTCATCGTTTTTGGGAACACTGATTCTATATTGATAAAATGAAGAGTATCAGTGGTTTATTAAAAAGATACACTGAGTAAAAACTTAGTGTATTTTGACAGGGTTGCAATGACCCATTTTATTGTGGGCAGTTGAGATACATGGGTGTAAATATCAACAAAGGAAGTAAATGGTTGACTTCGTCTGTACATTACATTCTAACAAAAGAAAATGATGGTCTTGCAGTCAGGTTAATGTACGCTTCAGATACTTTACATGAGACAGAGTAAGTGTATATTACCCATTCATCTGTGTAAAGACAATTCATAGAAAATATAAAGCAACTCATGACTAAAAGTTTAAATTGGTTAACACTTTAAATCACACCTCTATCTATGTCTACATCATTTTAATACAGCCATACAATACAAGTATACAAGGTTATTTTGTGGTTAGAGAAAAGTACAACCAAAGAGGGTATGGAAAGCAAACATAACAGCTGTTTTTTTTATTTCTCATACATGTGAGACGGGTCACACAAGACCGAGGCCGTTTTTGTATCATAGGTACGATCTCATAATGCAGGAGAAAGAAAAATAAAATCACCATCTTACTAAACATAGCCTGAGTCAAGTGTACAATATGCACACTCGAGGAAAATAAAAGCTATGCGAGAAAATAAGATACTAAAGGATCGCTGCTTCTCTGCTCACTCTGGTAAAAATAAGTCTCTGATGTGTGTCCATGAGTTCCATCTTCTGGCAGCTGAGCGCCACTGGAGAAACAAAGGGGAGCGTGTTGGCCGAGTTTGGGGAATAGTCACTGTGTTCCTCATCCAATAAGACAGCAGAAGAGAGGGGGACGCAGGAAAACTAGCTGATTTTCAGTGTTTCTTTTTTTTTTAAAGTCACATTTTGTAATATAAATCAATTAAGTCTCAAGCCTTTCATTCCATCTTCAAAAGAGGGGTGTGCCGCCAGGATGCTCTTCTTTTTTTCCCGTCTGTGTGGCTCGACGCTGGTGGACGGGTTCTCATTGGTTGTTTTTGGCTTTGGCATGTGTCAGAATGTGAGACTTTAGGTTGGTTGACTGGGCGAACTTCTTATTGCAGCCGTCGAAAGGGCAGACGTAGGGTCGGTCTCCAGTGTGGATCCGCACGTGTGTGCGCAGGTTGAAGTCCAGAGAAAACCTTTTCCCACAGCCTTCGAATGTACACTAAGAAACGAGAGGAAGAGGAGTGTCAGCTTCAGTGACTGACATCGGCTTTGATAAACCTCTTCCCCACATCAGATACTTACTACATTAGCTTGTGGGGTCACAATAAACAAGTGAATAGTATTTGCCCATCACTTCCTTAGCACTGCCTCACAGCTCTGAATCTATTCTGGAAAGTTTACGCTCCAGCCTACGCTAACAAAAATAACACGAAGTTTGCCAAACACAGTTAGTCCTCATCCAAAAATCCATTTTTTTTATGTCGTTAAAAGTGAAAACTGCTTATTTTAGAAGAAATGTAACAGTTTGAACTTATATGTATCCGTATTATACTTATAATAATGGCATTGTCTACTTGTAGACTGTAAGACTAGAAAAATATAGTTTCTTGTTTGCCATCAGCTGATGAAGATGCTGACTTTTCACTTGAGACATGCAGCCTGATCCCAGTATTTTAGGATGATATCATGTATGTAGGGATATAAAACATATTAGATTATTCTGCAATATTCTCATGTTAAATTAGACTAAAGCAATTAAAAAGTCAGCCAGTGATTTTTATAAATGATTATGATTAACTAGCTAAGGTACAACATTAAAATCTTCTAGTGACTGACATGATTCTAGATTACAGAAATGATCGGTTGTCATTCATTCTGTTTTTTCTCTATCTGTACACATTCTGATAATAAATCTGAATAAATATAATTGTATATGTTCAGCAACAGAAAGCTTGACAGACATGGCAGCAGTAATTATGGGTAAAACTAAAAAGGCCTAAACACCCGCCAAAATATTTAATCTTCACTGACATATGCCAGTAATTACAGAGAGTAGATTAAATTAATTAGCAATTAACTTTTGAGTGTATTCCCAAACTCTGAGTTCATGCAAAGTCTTGGCCAATGAGTTATCCTCCACAGACAAAGTTAACTACAGTGTTAATTCATTTAGTACAAGGTGGGCGTTCATTCTAAGCCCTAAAAGTGAGCATTTCTTATTTTCCCAAACTGGAACTAGCTTATGTGCTTATAATGTAAAAATAGTTGCAAGTGTCTCTATTAATGGAGGGGAGTGTGATGTTA